>NW_028232891.1:0-128251 GCF_057557595.1 Rhyacophila brunnea | reverse complement strand
TTTCGCAGTACAACCATCAAAGATTTGTTATTATCGTAGTATTATTATACGATTTTTATGCATTCGAAACGATTCATTGTGTTGGTTTGTAAACTTTCAACTGACAATACAGTACTCTCTCAGATACATTTCATCACTGTCACAACACCGTTGTATATTAAGCAAACACATTTGTCCTTAGTTTCAATAGTACCCAGTCTTCTTCACAATCACTGCTCAATTGATACATTCATTGTTTTTTACTCATTTTGGGGTAAAATATTTTTGATAAAAAATCAACTGCAGCGACGACACGTAATGTGGTGCAACACTAAAATTTAGACAGAACGGCGTTGCCAGCAAGAAAAATACGCACCTAATTCCACAATAATTTTTTTTTTTTTTTTTCCGACCATGTCCGATCCTAATAGGATCATATGGGCCTCCACAGAGTAGAGGTTTGTATTGACAAATTTTGTTTTTTACGAGAAATGGATGTCAGCCACTTGCTCAACCTATTAGGTCCATACCCTGACTCACACACAAATTGAAAAACAATATGTGTACTTGCCAGACCCAGGATTCGAACCCGAGACCCACGGCGTGATAGTCCAACGCTCAAGCCGCGTATAATAATATTATGTAACCTTCACTCACTGACAGTGGAATTAAAACTTATTCGTAAAATAACAATAATATGGTTATTCTGTTGCGATTTCAATAAAATTTATTTTCAAATAAATGTTATTTAATACTTTATAAAGTTTTTGCTTCTACCTGCCATCTTTGACCAGACATTATATTATTTTGTATACACGTTTTTTTGTGATTGTTCATCTAAATAATGATATAAAAATGGACTAAAGGTTAGGTACCTCACCTCCTCAGGCTAATGAATATACAACTTTTGTGTCTTCTTTTTCCAGATATGACAATTCTGATAATCAAATTCTGACGACTCTAAAGTGGAAAATTTGATAAAGAAGCTAAATGAGACATGAGTGGCCAAAGCGACCATTCCTAACCGCCCGCCTGTCTGATATGTACACATCTCTGATGCCCGTCTCACACAGCGTGCGAGACAAGCCGTGCGACAGAGTCATCTAGACGGCTGTATCTGTCTATCATTATTTTCCATTATTAAACTAACTTGTTATTTTTGTACTGTGGTTAATATTTACGAGCAATATTTGTAAAGCTAATAATAAGCATATTGCTTGCGATAATACAAGTTAAATAAAAGATATACTTACAAATAAAATAAAATTAAATACAATTTTTAATAGGTATTATTAAAATTTTATTAGTAATCATCTTGTCCATACCTAATCATCACCGTAGCCTATGTGTCCGATTTTTAGCCCATATTTCAATATTTTTAAAAATTTAAACTTCTTCAGGTCTGCAAAAGAAATAATATTTTTTATCAGAACACTCGTAATATATAATTCAAGTTCTCGGTTTGTTGTAGACATACAGATGATCGATTTGAATAGTGAATTGGTTATCAGTGTTATCACCATTCCTAAAGCTAAACTATACAACATAAGTACATAATTAAATAATATGATAATTATATGGTTGAGGTTATAATTTTACAAATGGATGTGCGGTGTTATCGACATGGGCTAACACTAAATAACGCCAATAACGAAAACTGATAAGTCCACCATTCAATATTAGTGGGAAATCACACATGTGCCGAATATGCATAGGTATGTTTACTAGCTAATTAACCCATATATGCAATAAGTTGGGTGTGTCAACATATTTTATGTTTATATCACTTTTAATTTAATAATTGGTTTCTGTAAATCTTTAGATTTTCAAATATTTCACATAGAATACGGAGGGAGGTATTTCTTGTTAGATTTTGCCTAATTGAGTTGAATTCGAGTGCTTAAAGTCAGACAACGTTATCTACAAAAAAGTTTTTTTTTTTTTTTTGAGATAACGTTATTTTACATTTATGGCTACATGATAGTCAAACAACGTTATGTCAATCTTTTCTAATTTCTTATTAAATCGTCAGTAAAGTTTAACGCTAACTACATAAGTTACCCTTGCTTTCATATTTTTTTAAAACTATCCCTATAAATTTTAACATCATCATAAGCAAGATAAATGTACAATACACAATAAATTATAAAATATTAACATTATGTTTTAAATAAACATATCCCTTGTTGAGTTACAAGAATCTAAAATAACGATTTTTGGCTCTCCTGTAAAGTTGCACTTTTGTAGATAGTGTTGTTTGACACTAAGCCCTCGAATTGACAAAAGATGAAATCTACAATGAATCAGGGGAATCAGTGCAACAAGTTAGAAAGAATTGTGGTGATTATTCATATAAGCTGCGCCCACTTTAACAAATCTCCACCCGGTGCAAAGGGTGGAGGTAGGCTGTTAAGATCTGACATAAATAGTGCACACTAAACTTTGTCAAACATACTTATTTGTTTTCATTGACCTGAGGAATACAAATTGACCGTCTGCAAATTGGTCAGTTTTTACAATAAAATTAAACCTTGCTTAAACGAAACCATCATAATATAGATTGTTTATTTCTGTGTTGATAGTAATTGACGTCATAGATTATAAGACACACATTGAATTCAGTGACACCAAAATTGGAAAAAAAATACTAAAATTTAAGTCAAAAACACGTCACAAGTATATTTGTTTTTACTGATTTGGAAGGGAGCTAAAAATTACCGGTATCTAACTGACAAAATGCTTTTTTTGGATATGAGTTCAGCATAATATCTGTTTTTGCTTAAAATATGCAAAAACCCATAATCCATACGCTCCTGTCAAGAATCTCGGTAACCGACTTGCAATAAAATCATACTTACGCAGGATGACGAAAAAGAGCCTGGTGGCGACTTGTTTCTTGGACAGACCGTAGGCCGGGTTGAATTCTCTCTCGACGATATCTTCCAATCTGAGCGGATGAACGCCGTCCTCCTTGGCTCTCATAACCATCATCAAGATCTTGGCCGGACTCCACAACTCTCTGAATGATACAAATTTAAGGACATTTTAGTGAAATAATATGTAAAATCGCAGGGTTTCAGACAATTTATACAGTAGCAAACGTCTAATAAATAAAACAAGATTTATCAAATGTTAGTACACTCCCAATTATCCGTGCACGAACAACGATATAATAGCTCATTAGAAAATCATTAAAATATGCGCTGCAAACAAACCAAAATCGCAGATTTTCTTAATACATAATGAGTATTAAACATGTTAAAATATTTGTCTGCATTAAAAATGTATTAGGTATTATGTAATACCATACTTAGTTGGGATTACCCATATTTTTGTTTATCCGTGCCGCCTCTCCCCACCATTAGCTCGGATAATCGGGAGTCTACTGTACATAAATATATACTGTTACCAATAGTTAAATGTGATTACAATACCAGACGAATGTGTCAATGCAAACGTTTGATGTTTTTAATTAACTATTTCTTTTATTCAACGAGTAATTCACAAGATTTAAGAATGTACTATTCTAATTATTGAACATACATAATTTTGAAAAACACTTCTGAGAAAATATATTATAACCAATAGAAAAAATCCTAAGAGAAGAATGCTGATGAGCAGGTATTTAAAAAAAAGGCCAATAGTTAAAATATGTCGCAATTAGTTCGTCGCCTTGTAGCATAGAGGGTAATGTGCGGACGGGGCGTAAACCCAAGAGATGCAGAGTTTGATTCCCTGCCGGGGTAGCTTACTTTTTTCAAAAAAGATTTTTTTCTATTGGTTATAATATATTTTCTCAGAAGCGTTTTTCAAAATTATGTATGTTTGAGGTTTTGTTTCCTTATAAAATAAAACTAACTGTACACTGGACTGTCTTGTCTGATCGAGCTATGTAGTTTTGAATGTGAAATAAAATGTCCTTGACGTCCATGTTTAAAGTCAGTCGTAGAATATAAAAAATGACGATAAATATAAACGAATTTATCTGACGAACGGAGCTGAATATTTGAAACCAATAGCTTCAATTCGAGGGCTTAGTGTCAAACAACACTATCTACAAAAGTGCAACTTTACAGGAGAGCCAAAAATCGTTATTTTAGATTCTTGTAACTTAACAAGGGAAATGTTTATTTAAAACCTAATGTTAATATTTTATAATTCATTGTGTATTGTACATTTATCTTGCTTATGATGATGTTAAAATTTATAGGGATAGTTTTAAAAAAATATGAAAACAAGGATAACTTATGTAATTAGCGTTAAACTTTACTGACGATTTAATAAGAAATTAGAAAAGATTGACATAACGTTGTTTGACTATCATGTAGCCGTAAATGTAAAATATCGTTATCTCAAAAAAAAAAAAAAAAACACTTTTTTGTAGATAACGTTGTCTGACTTTAAGCACTCGAATTGTTCTTTGGGGTTCCTCACACACAACAATCTGCTAGTGTATAGTGTAATAATGACAAATTGAACTTACTCCAACGTGATTTTTCTTTGGTTTATCACGACGTTGCCACCGAGAGACACCGGAGTCCTGTCAATGCTGCCATTGGCCGTTGATGAGCCAGTTAGGGTCAATCGCTCTTCCTTCACCAGCAGGCCACCACCGTCTCGCAGTAGGGTGTTTTCGTGTATCTGCACGACAGTGGTGGGTGACGGAATGTCCGTGGGGCATTGGTAGGACCACTCGAGCCCCAGAGGAAGGTTGGGCTGTTCAAACGGGTTCACTGTGGACGCCGGGGTCCTGTTATCGCTGCGATTGGCCGTAGAAGAGCCAGTCTTTTTCTTCACCACCTGAGGAGGGGTGGGCTGTTCAGACCGGTTCACTGTGGACGCCGGGGTCCCTCGTGCTCTAGCAGACTGAAATATTAGGATTGATTATTATGTTATCATTAAGAGGTCTTTGCTAAAATGTGTATATTCCAAATATTATTAACATGAACAGACACCTATTAGCCACTTTCCTTTTTGAAGAACTTACGAGTATGTATATCAGTTGTTCATAAAAATCAGTAAGTTGACCAGTGAAAAACTAAACAATTTTTTTAATGAAAAGTTGAAAAAAAATCCTATTAATGTCAGAATATCAGCCAGCATGCATTAAAACTACTGCAGAAAATCATGCCACGTGACATTGCCACACATTTTTTACAAACTGTGATTCAAGATAATATAATACGTATATTGCTTAGTTTCCACTTCTAAGATGACGCAATTATACTGCCGGCATCATCCAAATTTAGGATTGTTTTGAAGGAAGGTTTTGTGGTTTTAATTGTGATAAATAATCCTACTATAACCAGTGGGGGGGGATGCTCATCGTATACCAGGCCTGGACAAACTACGGCCAAAAAACTGTTGAAAAAAACGTTTCGTTTTTCTCATTAATTTGTTGGCTATTAGAGAATCATTCATTTTTTAATGTTGAAATTCCTTTTTCATGATAACAAATAATGTATGTGTGGGCGCTCACCATGATATCGTCAAAGTTGTTAATCTATTCAAGTACAATACATTGTAGAAACCAAAGTATGTTTAAGCATTTCGATAATATTGTAAACAGGCATCAAGCATTGCAGTCTACTGATTGAGCAAGAGGTCAAAACCCTAAAGCAATTTACCGATAACAATATTATTAGATTTGCATTTTAAATATTAGCATTTTGCAACATAGTCGAAACGACAATGTGTGCCAAGTAGCCCGTTTTCCGGATAACATATTAATTGCATAGGCCTTTACTTGAAGTGATTGACATCAGATTATGAACTCAAGTGCGACAATCGCACACAAATCATTCTTAACGTTGTCACCTCCGAAAGGGGGGGGGGGTAGGTATTTGCGCTGGACCCCCCTGATGATGAATGATATCGTCTGCTTCTTCTTTCGGGAACATGTTTATGTTGATTGACAACGCGGAAGTACAGGCGAAAACAGGGCGTTTATTGTTCGGAATATAAATACAATAAAGTACAGCGTACAAAATATTTAACAAAAATTATTTAAAAAAAAAAATTAAATTTAAAATGGCGGTGACGCCGGGAGCGCGGCGCCACAGCCGACGTCCGCAGAGACCAAAACCCGAATGACCCTAATAGGGGCTGGTAGGGCAGAGTAGTAGTAAACAATTCACAATTTTATTATTCTATCTCTGAAAAATGACAAAAACAGCCTCTGGCATATGTACCTGGCTTGTAAGTAGGTACCTCAGGTCTCATATTTCAGACCTTTTCTAGGTACATGCTTTGGAAAGGGGCTGTGAATTTCTTGGAATTATTACTACCTTCTGCATTTCTTTGCTTGTTAGCTACATATTTTGAAATATTTGAACTAGGTACAAATACATATTTTTTTAAAGTAATCTCAAATCAGATATTCTAGGTGCTAGGTACATTGTATGGCTGGGAACTTTGCTTCCAATATTGGTCAAAATTGGATGAAATAATGTAGGTAATAATATTAAAAAAATGATATTAATAATTATTACTATTTGCTTACGGGCTAGAAATTTGCCTCGCAGTCGATCTGTTCATGTTTGCATGAATCAGCCCAATGATGATTCAGGCCTCATGGCCTTGGATCCTCTGAGGATGCCATGGTTTAGGCGGTATCAACGTAACATCTCTGTCCGATTTGATTTGTAATTTCTGAGAAACGCATTAATTATTCAATTATTTAATTTGTCATTTTTGTACGACATTACATTCCTTTGCAAGCAAAATTTCAAATCAGTAATACGAGAAAGCATTTGTCTCTACCAGCTGTTCGTAGTAGCCATTTAAATAATAACCTTGTCTGTACTTAATTTATAGTGGAAGATAAAATGACAGGGTATTTACTTTTTTTCCTCGTAACATCATTCTGTATTTGTCATTTGAGTCAACCAACCTACCGTGACCTCCTTTATCGTTCCTATGTATGAATAAAAATGTTATTTTACTTGCGGCCCGCCCTTCATTTTCCATTTCTAATGAGGCCCTTCATCGAAAAACTTTGCCCAGGCTTGTCGTACACGCATGGCTAATTGAAATAAAAGAAGTCAAACCTCTCTTTCAACTGGGAATATGTCATTTGTCGTGTCAGTGTCCGACCGCTTGACGAGGCTCTTCTTGAACAAGGTGGATTGGCGTTGGGAGTATATCGGATGGACGTTCTTCTTCATGACTCTCGTCGCCGTCGTCGGGCTGGTGAGCAGCAGCTGACTGGTCAGACGAATGGGCAGAACGGTGAGATCCTGACGGGAAGTCAACTGGAGGGAAAAATTGCAACGTTACCACATAGTATAGAAATAAAGTATAATGCGGTTATACCTCAGTTGATCAGCTCTAGTTGATAAGAAGAGGTGTAGTTTTAATTAAAAAATGGTAAGATACGGTGGACATCAATGTCATGGCGTTGTATGCGATTACAGTACTACGCCCAGTGGTGGCCGGTGATTTTTTGGATTGTAATTTTTGAGGGTGAACTGGAAACTTACCTTATTGGAAAATTAAATCTATTCCGCGTTGTTTTTGATTTGACAAAACGTTATTGACGTTTGGGAAAATATCTGTATATTTTTTATTTTTAATGACACATGATGCGAGTTACTTAAATCTTTATTGGATTAGTTTTATGAAACGATTGTATCTCTTATAGTAGATAAATACCTCTTACTTTTAACGGAAGCCATCTTATTCTATATAAGTACATTAGGTATCTTTAGCAATTTTTACACTGTATGAATAATGATTATTATGAAACTGTACTTTGTGAAATAGTATTAAGATTTATAAGCTTATCACTAGAATTCATGAATTAATAATTTTATATTATAAATAACCGACATCAGTTCGCGTTTAGTCAACACACAGAATAATGAAATATTAATTTTCCAGAAATGCGGTACGTAGCAAAATTATTTTTATATTCACTGATTTAAATTAGGTTCATATAATTCAAAATATATTACCGACATTGTAATTCTTACCGATTTTAAATTTAGAAAATAATGAATTTTATTGTTTTTAGTTTTACAGGCATTTTACATTTAAGATTGCAAAATATGATACTAAACATAATTTGCCCGTGAACAGTAAGCTGCAGCGTCTATAATAACAAACCATAATTCAAATCTGTAATTGCTCTCTACTCAGACCAATGTGATGTCATTTTACCCGGTCTGCGCATGATATTCTGGAACTTACGCATGGCGAAAACAATTAGCACGGCTTAAGTCGTTTTACAGGGTAGTCAAACGATCCGTGCGGTTGGACAAGCGCAATTTTATGAACCGGCAAATTGAAGGGGCAGAGGAGGCAGCAAGCAGAAATGACACCAGGAAACTCTTCCGAATCACCCGTGAAGTCTGCGGCGACCACCGACTCCCAGAGCCATTCGTGGTTCCAGTGGAGCAATAGAGTCTGACACAGAATGCGTCAAGAAGATTTGGAAGAATCATTTCTGCGGAGTGCTGAACCGCTCACCCCCTTTGGAACCCCATTGACATATCTGCGGAAGCTTTACTTTTGGACATTCCCCGAGCGACCGACATTTCCGATTGCCCGCCCACGCACACCGAGATAAAATCGGCTGTGAAAAGGCTCAAGAACGGAAAGGCACCGGGGGGAGACGGGATTCATCCTGAATTCCTCAAGTATGGCTTGAGCGCAATCCTGCACCCTATGTTTCATCTGATGACAAAGGTGTGGGAAGAAGAGCGTTGCCCAAGGGACTGGGTGAACGGTAAAATCATCACACTTCTTAAAAAAGGTGACCATCTAAGCTGCGACAATTGCCGAGGCATTACGCTACTCAGTGTTCCGGGAAAGATTTTGGCAAACATCATTTTGATGAGAATAAGGGGCCCAATAATGCACGTCCTCAGGAAAAACCAAGCCGGGTTTCTAACTGGTCGAGCTTGTGCAGACCAAATCCACAACCTACGATGTCGTCTCCAGCAGAGCCATGAGCTGAACAGTCTGATGGCTTGCTGCTTTGTGGATTATGAGAAGGTTTTCAACAGTCCGCACCGCCCCTCTCTCTGGATGATACTGGGAGCATACGGGATCCCTCCCAAGCCGTAATCAAAAGCCTCCACGAGAATAGCGAATGCTGTGTCAGAATTGGAGATACTGTCACGGAATGGTTCGGGGTCACGACCGGAGTCAGACAGGGTTGTGTCCTTGCACCGTTTCTCTTTATCATTCTCTTTGACTTCATACTACGGAAGTCAATACCACCCGACCGAGGCATACCTGTTACCCCCACGGTGAAGCTATGCGACCTGGAATACGCCGATGATGCTGTCCCATTGGACAACTCAATCGAGGGCATTCAAGAGACAATCGACAGGTTGCATAACAACTCCTCTCGCGTTGGTTTGAAAATCAACGCAAAGAAAACCAACGTCTTGTGCAATAGCACCTGTCCTGATGCAGATTTGCCTCTGATTAGCGATGGACAAAACATCGAGAGCGTCGACAGCTTCAAGTACCTCCCCAGGTACACATCACGGGAGATGGCATTTTGCAGGAAGAGCTCGCTACCTGGATGGGAATGGCTGGAGCAACACTCAACTCGATGCAAAATGTCTGGGACCCACGATTGTACTCGGTCAAAACCAAATGCCGCCTATTCGACGCTTGCATTCTGACGGTGCTGCTTTACGGTAGCGAATCATGGCACCTTACGAAGACTCAGAGCAACCGTATACTGAGCTTCGAAAACAGATGTTTGCGGCGAATACTGTGGTATGACTTTAGGAGCAACGAGGAGATAAGATAACGCACCAAGCAGCCTCTCATCACGCTGAAAGTGAAGAGGCGATGTTGGACCTGGCTCGGCCACGTGCTGCGGATGCCAGAAGAGAACTTTAACCTGGCTTGCCTGTTCTTCAAGCCGACCGGATTTCGGCGACCTGGAAGGCCACAAAATACAATCTACAGAGTGTATACAGCGGAGCTACGGGATGCTGGTTTGACCTGGAACGAAGCAAGAAGACTGGCGAGCGACAGGGATTCTTGGAGGCGCCGCGTGGTGTCCGTATGCTCCAGCTAAGGGGCGGATATGGCCAAAGAAGAAGAAGAAGTTGTTTTATAATTTATAATTTCAGTGAGGATGATGTATACTGTGCATAGTGGCTGTATTATCGCCTATTGGCAATATGGGCATATCGGAACCTATGAAGAAAAAATATGATTTACGATGTTTCATAGCAATGCAAGCAGTGCAGTGCACTTGTATGGTGTTAGACCAGCCGCCGCTGATTACATGAACTTTTTGCATGGTGGCAGTATTGCAACGGTTCCAGAAACGACCGCGATGACGTGTATGTTGGCGATTCTTGAGGGATGTTGAAGAAAGTGGTTACAATGAGGAGGTGTACATAATAAAATATGAGGGCGAAAAGATCATCTAGAATGGAATCAGCCCGGAGAGGCCCTCGCCCAGCGCCGGATTGATAGTCATGCCGATAGTGACTCACGCATCTTGTTCTGTGGTGACTAGTCCGAAGACGCTTCTCCATTTCATCCGAAGATAGTTTTGTCTGTCGGTCCAAAATCAGACCACTCCGTTTCCGCTTCACGGCCCGGCGGACGACAACTTCCACAGGTTCCAAAATCATGTCCTGAAAACAGATTATTAAAATTCAATTGAAAAATATACCTTTACAATCGTCCTCTGTTGAATTGAATTGATAAAATCACATTCTCTTATACTTTTGACTTAAATTTGTACAGTAATAAAATCGCCTGCAGAACAATCTCTTATTATAATATATTCATTTGAAATATGTAGTTGCGCTGCATATTGAGCAAAAAAATATATCTATTTGCTGTTGCTTGTTGGCGATCTTCAAATTTTGTGAAAAATGGTTAAGTGGTCATGCAGCATTAAAAATATAAAGAAAATGATAATAGTTACCTGACCAACTGGCTCATGACGTGTTGCCATTGGAGTGATTTCAACATTGCTGAAACTAATGACAAAGAATAATTTTTTTTTGTTCTATAATACCTGTGAGCTTGATCGCTCTTAGCTATATTATAATAGAATTGGCGCTAAAGTTGGTACGATTCATGAACTACAAGCCATACATAGCTATTTTTAGGGTAGGATATCAATTTTATCTGCGAAAGGAAAAGGGAGAGAAGTCAAAAAATTTTAAATGGGATTTGAATTATGCCAAATTAAATATAAAATACCAAAGATTTAACGCAAAGCTATCTATCTGTCCGAATTATTAAATTAACAATAAATAGTTGATATTAATTTCATAATGAAGAGAAATTTAGCATTTTTTGTGATTTTCCGAAAAACAGTAAATTGATAGAATACCCTTCACGTAACCTCGCAATATGGAATAGATTTTTTTGAATTATTTTGAATACTGACTTTTACTAATACAATGATACGGAGTGCGTATTACACACAAATCTTGTCACTGTGTTCAATTGCAACGGTACGTAGAGGTTACTCTACTTTGTTGGATTTAATTAGAGCGCAATGCACAATACGCAGTTTTCAGTTATCGCGAACAATGTACGCATGATAGAATTCGCGCAAAATGCTGAGACTTCATTGACAAGGAGATACGCAATACGCAAGATATGATGAGCCAGAATTTAGATTGACCCCTGATTACCGTACCTGTTTACACCAGTGTTAAACGCTGTTTTAGATAATATATGGATACAATATTTCTGTGAAATGGCAAACAAAATAATATATCAGGTAATGTCAAGTGTTATCAAATGTCGAAGAAAGATGCTGCATAATTTTTGCCACATGTTTGTGATACCTAATAAAGTTATAACGACATGACTTATGCTTGCACTCAACAAAAAAGCATTCTAATTTGTCCCATCACAAAAATAATAAGTAGATCTATGAAACCATATTATTATACTGTATGTTTCGGTCACCGGTGTTTTACGGATCGTTTCGCAACTAGCGTGTAGTGTTAAATTTGAATGTTTGGAGATTTATGCGGGAGAGTAGGTACAGTAGTAAGGTAATAGATTTTTGAATTATTGCTTCTACCTCTTGAATTTGGACTTACTAGAAATGGTTTAAACAGGTATTTCATGAAAAAAACAAAGTTATAGGAAAAAAAATAATAGGAGCAGGAATACTTGGACTAACGTTTGAAGATCAGGAATATTTTGGATTTCCGGAAGGTTCATCATCGACACATCTAGAATAAGGAAATTCAAAAGATACACAGGTTAATATGGCACTGGCAATGCAATTATTTATCAAATCAATGTCATTTTTGAAGTTATATATCTTTTGGCACGCCTGGTAGAGAGTGAAATTGAGAGCTGCGCACGCACAATTGCAATTCCTTACGTAAACAGAGGATTAAGCGTCAGAGTGATAGTTGTTACTTTAAAAATTAAAAAAACCTATATGTATGCTTTTTAATCAAAACTTTATTCATTTTATTAAATATTTTTTATCGTATTTTCTACTTACGTTTTTTTGTTTTGTTACAACAAAGAAGTATAACTTCTAACACATAAGTCTACTCTCTACTACTACTACTCTACTACTACATAAGTAGACGCACCAATTTTTTAACACAAAAAACAATTTTACAGAATACCTACTGAGAATGAATGAGCGATGAATGAAAATAAAACACAATATTATGTAATAAATAAAATTAACGATAGTATGCTGAACATGAAAAGAAAAATTATTTTATTTATCGATACAAAATAGGTATCTTGGTATGTGATAAAATCAAAAAAATACCCCCTACCCTTCTGATAAGATTTTATTATATTTTTAATTATAGGTATATGAATGGTTTATAACCCAAAAAAGTTTGCTTAGCATAAAGAATTCAAGTATTATAGAATTAACAAAAATCTTGTTTCAAAACCTTGTGAGGGCCCCATGATGGCAAAGCGGTTACACACCGGGCTTCTGGCAAATTTACATGTTGTTTTTCGACGTGGCTAACATCCATTTCACGTAAATGCAAAAATCAATTATGATCGCCTATATTTACAATTAACGTCCACTTACTGACCTACAATAATTCATATCCAGTGTGCAAAGTGGAAAGGATCAATGGAACGCTAGGATACGAGAGACTGAGCATGACAGAGGGCATACCTGCGCCTGCGATTGCACTGCGAGTCCTCTCGGTGGTGGTTTCCAGCATGTCATCGATGGGGTGGTCGGTGATGATTTCCAGCAGGTGGTCGGTGGGCCTATTAAGCAACGTGGTGTTGAAAGTGCTGCCCTCCATCAGGGAGCGGGGATCGTCTCGCATCTCCTCCACTGTAGCGTTCAATGCAAACGGTGGGTCGTTCTCATCGCCGAATCCATACTACGGCAAAAGAATATATGGAATAGTGAACGACTACTAAGATTAATGTTTAAATTAGCCACAACTTTGCATTTGCATTGTGGATTTATTCATAGCAAATTCGCATCTTCTGCATCTGTCACAATATTAGGTTCAGGCAGTTATTTCATTAGGTACCATTAAATTTAATGGTTAGTATTGTGTTTAGAGTGCTGTGAAGAGCTTACATCAGTAATGATTTCAGGCATTGGGGGTGGGGAGTCCGTCAGGGTGATGATGACAGGCATTGGGGGTGGGGAGTCCGTCAGGGTCATGATGACAGTCATTGGGGGTGGGGAGTCCGTCAGGGTAATGATGACAGGCATTGGGGGTGGGGAGTCCGTCAGGGTGATGATGCTGGCGGTCTCCATGTCACTCATCATCAACGTCGTCTGAAAATAAGAAAAAAAAATCAGTTAAATATTCAAGACGACAAACATAAATGATGAAGACAACTTTTTTTGTTTGGCAGAACCCTTGGAACATTTTCTAGAATCTCGAGGAACCCCTACTTGGCAGCAGTAGACAATGAGTGACATACCCCTTACTATTTTTAGTCTATAAATGTAAATGTATCAGCGCTGCAGGCAAACATTTTTTTGGGATGCTATTGGGCCGGATAGTAAACATACACCTAACAATAAATCATTACTGGTGAGTAATTTTATTATAACGTCATCATGCAAAATTGCTTTGACAAAAATAAAATGAAAAGTGCTCGTGGATTCCTCAATGTTAACTTTAAATTTAAAAAAAGGCTACGTAAAGGCTGTTGGATTCATATCCCAATTTCAATTACGACGACGTAACTGCCAGGACAGTGATAATAATAGCAGCATAAAAAATTCAGTCAGAAACAAAAAATGACACATGCATGTGCTAAACAGCTAGCCTACCTTGGCTTTTCAAGGGTTGGCACATGTTATGTTCTTAATTAATCAATACTTGTTTTTTAATTCATCGATAATGTTAATCTACCTAGATACATACCTACTTTTATCTTTGAAATAGTTAAAATGTAGGATTATAGATCATTGCTTTCTAATCAATCAGTAATGTATATATACCTTAATTAGACGCTTATATTTTTTAATGGTAAATAATTAAATGTTGGTAATGTTTAAATAGGTACTACTTTCAATTTGCAAAATTCCACATATGTAGTTAAAAATGTTTGTAAACATTTTTTTCTCTTCAATAATAGAGTTATTTATGTTGACCGCTGTTTTGGGCCATAAACCTGTTATCAGAACGACACTGAGATTACTAACTAAAGTGATCTTAGTGTCTTTCTGAATATGGGTTCTTGGCCCGTAACAGCTTTCAATATAAATAACTCAATTATCATAGGATTAACAGAAAATTTTGTTTTAAAACCATTATAATTAAAATCTACCACGTAAATGCCAGTTCAATTAATAAAAAATTTTCATCAAATAATATTGTTTAATTAATCAGTTATGTATGTATTTAAGTACGTAATTTCAATATTTTAATAAGACTTTATTATTCAGCATTATTTCTTTCACAAATACCATGTCAGTGACCTTACCACTTTGTTTGTGTCATGTTCAAACTGTGTATTTTCAATATAACCATCCCGTTTTTATGCAACAAAAAAAATCATAATTGTTAGGGAAACACGAGTACATTTTTTGTGAACAATTTTTATTGATATATTATATACTTACTTACAAATAACTTCAATTTTAAATTATTTTTTAGTAAGAAATTCAATTACTTATTGATTTTTGCTTAAGGGCGGACGTGCTCAGCGTGGGTCAAAATGGAGCTTTTATTCTATTTTCAAAGCATGATCCTGGACATTCCTTAAATGTTGTAGACAATCTATTTATACAATTTTGAAGCCTTATTATCCTTTATATTTATTTTAAACATTTGATGACTGCATAAAGTATTTTTATTACATAAAATAGTATTCTTATAAACCTCTCGCTCTAATGTTTTAGAATATTTCATATTTCAGTACATAACTTGCAGTGAGTGGTGTTAAAATTTTTTACGTTTATTAATTTTTAAACGCATTTATAAAACCATCAGTATAATTTATATCGACATTATTATAGTGAAATATTTACGATACAAAATTATATTGATAATCTCTGTGATACCAAACACGGTTACGTACATGTTCAAACACGCGCGTTAACATGTTCTTACTCCCTACTTCAGTTTTAGTTTGTCGATTTTGGAACATTAATGTATAGAATATTAATAATTGATTCCTTAATTAGTGTACTGGCCTAACGGTATGTAATGTATTAGAATAACTATTATAAATTGTTTTTTTTTATAATTCTATTTGCTTTTCTATTGATAGCATCTGATATATTATATTGAGCATTTCTTATATCCATCCACCGTGTTCGTCTAGGATCAACGGGTTCAGGCCATACACAATTATTCATATAAAATCTTGTCAGCTGTGATTCCATTTTATGTATCCGAAAGCCGTCATCTTTAAAAATGTACCGCTCATGATTTGCCCATGAATAATACAAAGCCACCCTCAAAGAATACAGTTCAGTATGAATTATCTTTTAGATTAACGTGCACAAAAATCTAATAATATTATTTTTGATTTAAAGCAACTTATAAAATATGCGGCAACCCTGTGACTTATGTATTGTGTGGCTTATTGAACAATATGTAGGTACTAAATATTATGGGAGTCAAATAATGTTCCGAGAGAAACGAAATTTTGTAAAAAAATACGTCTGAAAATAGGATAACATACATGAAACGTACTACGTGTTTTGGTAATATAGCGTCACTAATTCATTAATGAGTATTATTATTTATAGTATTAAATGAATGTTGTATTATAATAAAAACTTATTTTTATTGAGCAGTATAATATATTATTTTGCGAGAAAAAATCATCCAAAATTGGCTAATCAAACTAAAAATATGGCTTTAAAATCTTTATTTTTCTGATATTAAAAAAAATACGTGGGTTAATCAATGAAATGTTATTCTACCATACAATCTATACCTCCAAAACTATTATTAAGTTCTACAGCCATTGTGGGGTGAGAGTCATTTTGGCCAATTTCAAAAACAGGACCGACTATTTGTCATTTATTTTTGAAAGTAAACGCGATTCGTAAAATTTAAACGACACTAATAGTTGCATTAGAATACTACTTATCAGATTTCAAATAAATAAAGAGTTAATAATTGTCTATCAATTCGTTTTAACCATGCTTGGTATTTCCACATTTCCGAGAAGACAGGAAAGAACGGGTCCAATGGCCCTAAACCTTATTTTACTCTATTATCAAATTGGCTTCACAGCAAAACTAACCTAAGGCTATTGTAACCGCCAACATCCTGTCTGAAATCGAAAATTTACTTAGGCTTCTGCACCATTTATCTGCTATGAACTTTACAATCCATGTAGGTAGTACGGTTGGATCCGCATTAAAATGAATGTTTCTTCAAGCAATGTATATAATAAAAAAAATGTCTTACTAAAACCATTTCGAATTATTATTTATTACCATTGTAAAGACTAAATAATGAGTAAAATTGGATAATGAATCATTAATAAAAACAAGGTCTCATTTATAGAATCATGAATTTAACTTTGAAGTTGATTCATTCAACTTGTTTACCAGAAACCTAACCCAACTGCGTACGCTGCAAACATACCCACTGTGTGTATAGCATGCATAAGTTGGGATTAAATCTAGCTAGGTTGCATATCTAACTGCAGAGAAATCCAAATCTGCAGGAGACTCTCTGCCATCCATCGAGCTGATAGAATCGCCGGCGATTTGATGTTTACCGGGTGTGTGTGTTGATAACTTCTGTTTGAATATCTCTATACTTTCCGTCTTGTGTTCTTCATCAAAATTATATCAAAAGTTAAAATGAAGAACAATCCACTGTGAGACCTGAAGTAGGTATCAACCTACTTATATCTAGATATTTTATTGATCACTATTCGACAACGCAAATTGAATACCTATGCTAAAAAAATATATTAAATTTTTAGTCTTACCATCTGTTCGTCTGCTTCAACGGACGGTACTTCGAGACGTTGTTTCTTAGTGGTCCTGAAACATTTTACACATTGTTGTAGTCTAGGTACGTTTCTTTTCAATATCAATAAAGGTATAACTACCAGTGGTGAAAACTCCATAGGCACTAAATAATTAGGTAGGTGTTTAAAAAAAACATACATGAGATTACGCTAGTGTGAATTGATTTATTATTCCCTCTGTTTGATGTTGAAAACCTTCTAAAACGCTTAATAAAGCTTAAATGTATGAAGTTGAAGCAAAAAAAGGACCACTTAATTAGCTGCAGGTGACTGCATTGCGAGCTCATTTGAAGAGAATTTCACACTTGTACTGTGAAATTTATTTGCCAATTTGCAGAGCTTGTAAAGAGACAATCCGTCACGATAAGTGTAGATCAGGGAACTCAGAAATAATGGGAACTGAAATACACAACGGGTAAGGCGATAGCAGTTAACCGACTCGAGTAAGGAAGAATCCGGGTTAAACTTACACACGTGTTAAGAACACGTTTTACGTCGAATACTAAAAACTGCTCTCGGTTTATGCATTTACGCTCATTTAATGTTGGTGTATTACACACACTATTGCACGTGCATAATGTGTGCTTAATTTTCGTAGGATACTCACACATTCGAAAGCCTGCTTCACCATGCGGCGTATTGAATATTGCCCATCGGTATTCTATTTATTATCCGTTCTGTGGTGTAGATAGATAAGCAAGACCGTTTATAACTGCGTTATTCAAGCGTTTACTAAATAATTTCAAATGTCAAACAGAAATAACGTATCAGGCTCCTTTTATTTACAGTCCAATACGGTGCAATGCACATTCACATTCGACTCGACGCTATTGTCCCAACTCAGAAATGTCAACGAAGCACACAAACGAGACTTAATCCACAGTATCGAAACGTCAAACTCAACGAAACAATGGCACTTAATAATAATATTAGAAATATAGAGTATATTTTTCAATTAGACAGTGTTTTAATTATTGGAAGGATATTTCTTAACCTGAAATGTCATTTAATTATGATTTAAATCCCTATGGATACTGTATGTGGCCACAGTGACTTTTTGAACTTTTTGATAGTATAGCGACTTACATGCTGAGAACAAATGATTTTTCCAAACAACAGCGTTGCATCTCAACATTAAGTCATATATCATGTTTTGTGAATGTCAACAAATTACATTGACCAAATCAACGTGCAGTCATGGTGAACTGAGCGATTAGCTCCGCACTTTGAGAAATAAGAAAACATCCTTCAGTTTATTCTGAAGTTAAGCCGAATATGAAAGAAAAAAATATTAAAATCACTGTCTAAGTGTGTATTGTTATTCTTTTCATTTCTATAAATTTTTGTGTTATTAGTTATATATTATTTAGGACTACGAAAATAATTACTTTTTTGGCTTAATTGTCACTGAGTCAAACTGAGATACGTCAGCTGAAAAAAAAAATCATACATTAGTAATCCAATTAGTACTAGCATGGTTATGCGTAAGCATCGCATGCATGCCTGCGTGTGTGTGTATTATGGCATATAAAAGGTATAGAATGGGTATAGAATATATCGACCCTTAATCGGCAGAACAACGTAAGCGACACTTTTTGGTAAATTGCGTTTTAAATGGAGAACTGTTCAATATCACCTAGCGCATAAGTGACAAAAATATTAGAGCCCGATCTCAATCGCGTGATATTTTTTTTGGGTCTGTGCCTTTTAGCGTTTGAACTTGTATCGCATTATAAAGTAGAGCAAAACAACGTAACCGACGTTATTTGATAGTGTAAGCTACGGTACGGTTTATTCGGTGGTCCGTCTGGTAGTGAGTTGTGCGAAAACCGATTTGGGAGCAAAGCTCGCGCCGTCCAGTAAAACTGGCTGAGATAAAATAAACCTGGTAATAGAGTTTATTAAACAATAATTACCCGCCGTTACATCTCACTACTGTCGGAATAATCTACGAAGAATAGTATCTTCCTATAGATTTTTGAAATGTTAAAAATGTATACTGAAAATTTGGATTCTTTGAATGAATCCACTAATGTCGTGATTCGGAATGTTTTCAGAAACGTATTTAATAGACAGTAAGTTCAACTTGGGTTTTCATCTACCAAAAAAGATAATAGTGTTCTTTTTGCGAGAAAGTAACAAATATGTCTGGTGACGAGAGACTTCGGCTAATTGAAACGGATACTTACAAATGTCCCCTTACCGTAAAGGATAAATGCAAGGAGATGTTCTTTAATGATCTGGCCAAAAGTAAAAATCACAATGACATTTTGTGCGCAAGTTTTGACCTCGAGAAGGTGCTAAACACTCCCTAGTCGAA
Organism: Rhyacophila brunnea; assembly: GCF_057557595.1. Classification (NCBI taxonomy): domain Eukaryota; kingdom Metazoa; phylum Arthropoda; class Insecta; order Trichoptera; family Rhyacophilidae; genus Rhyacophila; species Rhyacophila brunnea. The sequence goes on along the minus strand of NW_028232891.1, from coordinate 108,537 downwards.
ATACGCATACTATAATGAAAGTATCTACGAAAGTGGAACAAATAATGGATACTGCTTTTTATGGAGTGAAACTGATGGTAAACGTGGCAGTAATGAGATCTCGGTAATCATGCACAAATCTTTGGACAGGACTGACAAAGCGGGAAAAAATCAAGGAATTATTATACTGTGATTGGTCAGAATAAGAACCGGGCAACACTGGGTATGCTATCTTATTTTATGAAAAATTCAACTTTCATAGAATTGATAGAAATACATTTTCTATTACCAGTGGGTCTATTCTGTATTTATCGACCGCTAAAGTGATAAAGTGATAAATATTATCAAACTTAGAGTAGGTTTGTATTATAGAATTAGCACTTATTGTAACAATTACAATACGTTGATTATAATTGTTGCAATAAGTACTAACACTTTTATATAAACCTACCCTAAGTTTGATAATATCTATCACTTTAGCGGTCGATAAGTATAGAATAGACCCACTGGTCGTACTACGATGCCGGTCGATTCCATTCATGCGACAATTGAGTCATTTATATAGTAGTTTGGGCACTATCAAAATGACCCACCATCATTTCCAACGCTAGGTCATCATGTCATATGCAGAATTCCGTGACTGGAAATCTTTCGCTGCTACTTGCATTCCTTCAAAGTTCAAGATTAAATTTGGTGAATTATGAAAGGCATAATTTAAAAAACTTACCAAATATTGTACCTACTCTGGTGACAGTAGGACTAAACTGTTAGACCTAGAAAATGTCATCAGATCCCGATCAAGTGCTGTGATGCTTTAAGCGCAGCCACCCTTGCTGTATAGTGCTAAATCACCAATATCGGAAATCCAGTATAACGAGTAACAGTATAAAAGTCTCTGTGTTAAATGTAATATCTCTCAGAGATGACGGATGAGTTTATGAAACTGCCACATGGATTATCAGTGGAAGATACTTTACCGGAATCCGATCAGGAAGATGTGAATGAGGATAATACAGCGATTACTGCTTAAAAAATGTGGGACAATAATTTTTTTGTAAAACTGAATAGTTCATTACAATTTTATTTTATCATAATTAGTAGGTCCCCATATTTAATTATGTACGAGTAGATACGTACCTATTTCATTTTGAAAAATAACAATACCTGATAATATTAATAATATAAGCGAAACCTTAAAAATACCAATCATTTATTTTTATTTTACCTATATGTGAATAAGTATCTACAAGCAAAAATAATAATTTAAAAAGTCAAAATATTTTAAATTTATTTAACAACGTCCCCTTTCGTAAAATAAATGGGTGATTATGTTATTTATTTTAATACTTAATTAGTAATGCCCTGTGATGATAATTAGCATGAAATTTATAAATAAAAACGACTACGCCAAATAGCGTAAGCGACATGCCTGGAAAAAATATCGTGTCATAGACATAAGCAAAACAGCGTTACCGCCACTATCTCGAAAACTAAAAGCACTAATGCAATTGTTTTATAATTTCCGTATAGGCAGTAACCAATTATTATTAACCACATTAACAGAATTCATTTTTGGAACTAATTACGGAAATAATTTAAAAAAAACCTTCTCCTGTAAAATTTATGAATTGTCGCTTACGTTGTTCTGCCGATTAAGGGTCGATATAATGTTACTTTACGGCTCACTTGTTATTCAAAAACATGTTATCAATAATGAAGAATGACTTTTCACATTTGTTAGTAGAGCTCATAACCTTGTGTCGGTCGTACAACAATATTATTATGTAACAACACGTGTGAATTCCCGTTTCTTCTTTCATCACATTTTTCCCAGATTCTTTTCAACGATTAAAATCAAAAATGTGAATGTGTTGTATGCTGCAGTGTAAGAGTGGAAGCTAGGGGATGTATCTTCCATACAGCGATCGTGACCACTTAATACATCAGAAATACTCAGTCATGATAATAGATGACACCGATGACAGTACAGTACAAGGCCAGTTCAATGACCAATCAGAGCTCACTCATGGCCCAGCCAATCAACACTCGAGCTGCGAGACTATTTGTCACTGATTTCATGTCATTATTTTCAAATTTCATGTCAATTCTACATGTTATTTTCAAAACAAAAACAATCGTGCAATATTATTCGAGTGGACTGACATTGATGTAAATAAAATAAAATATAGTATAATATTATCTTATAGTGTCAGAATAATATTGATATTCGGTATTTTTAAACCGTACTGATAAAAAGGTTTTACAATTCGTACTGCTGATAATAAAATAAATTAATGGGCAGTCTACTTTTATTATATTATGTTTATATACACTTGTACATATACACAGATAGAGTAGCAATTAGTTTAACACTTCAGCTCAGCAAAAGATACCAGATTCTGCTTTTGCAAGTTTATGCGCACACTCAAAACTCACCTGATGAAGAAGTAGATGAGGTATATGAAGAAATCAGTACGTTGAAAAATAAATGGAAATGTCACTTCACTATCATCATGGGCGACTTTAATGCACGAATCGGATCTCAACACCAGGATGATGTAGCGGTCGGGCACTTCGGACATGGCATCAGGGATGGCCGAGGAGACATGTTAGTGGAGTTTGCGGAAAACCACAATCTCTACATCATGAACTCATTCTTCAAAAAGAACCCTTCTCGAAAATGGACATGGCGAAGCCCAGCATGTTGTTTTTCGACGTGGCTAACATCCATTTCACGTAAATGCAAAAATCAATTATGATCGCCTATATTTACAATTAACGTCCACTTACTGACCTACAATAATTCATATCCAGTGTGCAAAGTGGAAAGGATCAATGGAACGCTAGGATACGAGAGACTGAGCATGACAGAGGGCATACCTGCGCCTGCGATTGCACTGCGAGTCCTCTCGGTGGTGGTTTCCAGCATGTCATCGATGGGGTGGTCGGTGATGATTTCCAGCAGGTGGTCGGTGGGCCTATTAAGCATGTCATCGATGAGGTGTTCGGTGGGGCTATCAAGCAACGTGATGTTGAAAGTGCTGCCCTCCATCAGGGAGCGGGGATCGTCTCGCATCTCCTCCACTGTAGCGTTCAATGCAAACGGTGGGTCGTTCTCATCGCCGAATCCATACTACAGCAAAAGAATATATGGAATAGTGAACGACTACTAAGATTAATGTTTAAATTAGCCACAACTTTGCATTTGCATTGTGGATTTATTCATAGCAAATTCGCATCTTCTGCATCTGTCACAATATTAGGTTCAGGCAGTTATTTCATTAGGTACGAGGGTGGGTCAATAAGTCCTTAGAAAAGCCGACAGGTGGCGCGACTAGTACTGTAAGCGGTTTGTTTTCATGCAGCGGCACTACCGATTCAGTATGCTGCGAAGTTTCAATCAGATTGGTCGGGTTGTTGTGTGTTTCTCGTACATTTAAAAAAAAAATTTGCTTGTGGAAAATGGAAAAATGGAAAATGGAGAAAATTGAGTTTAGAGCTGTTATTAAACATTTTAATATAAAAGGGTTAACAGCAAAGGAAATAAAAAATTAGTTGGATTTAGTTCACGGCATATCTGCTCCTTCACTTGCAACTATTTATAACTGGTTAAATGAATTTAAACGTGGTCGTACATCAACAAAGGATGAACCACGCTCAGGACGTCCTGTAGAGGTGACTACACCAGAAATGATCAATAAAATCCACGATATGGTGTTAAGTGACCGAAGATTAAAGTTGAGTGAGATAATTGAGGTTACAGGGATCTCAAAAGGTAGCGTCATTTCTATTTTACATGACAAATTGGGCATGAAAAATATTTCTGCAAGATGGGTGCCGCGTTTGCTCACAGTCGACAATAAACGCAATAGGGTGGTGGCCTCTAAAGCCCTGTTGTCGCTCATGCAACGCAATCCGGATGAATTTTTTCGTCGCTTTGTGACTGTAGATGAAACATGGATACACCACTATACTCCCGAGACGAAAGAACAGTCAAAGCAGTGGATTGCGAAGGCAAACCATGACCAAAGAAGGCGAAAACCGTAAAATCAGCTGGTAAGGTTATGGCTACTGTATTTTGGGATGCACGTGAAATTATTTTCGTTGACTATTTGGAAAAAGGAAAAACAATAACAGGGGATTATTATGCATCTTTATTGGACCAGCTAAAAAACAAAATTGAAGAAAAACGGCCTCATTTAAACAGGAAAAAAATCCTCTTTCATCAGGACAATGCCCGTGTTCACACATGTTTACGATCAATAGCTAAAATTGAAGAATTGAAGTTCGAATTGGTCGACCACCCACCGTATTCGCCAGATTTAGCCCCCCCAGTGACTTTTTCCTTTTCCCAAACTTAAAAAAATGGCTAAGTGGACAACGTTTTTTTTCAAATGAAGAAGTCATCGATCGGACAAATGCTTATTTTGAGGACCTTCCGAAAACAAATTTTTCTGACGGTTTAAAAAAAATTGAGAAACGTCTTACCAAGTGTATTGAGCTCCAAGAAGATTATGTTGAGAAATAAAAAAAAATACAAAAATAAAAACTGTTTTAATGCTTTTTTCTAAGGAATTATTGACCCACCCTCGTACCATTAAATTTAATGGTTAGTATTGTGTTTAGAGTGCTGTGAAGAGCTTACATCAGTAATGATTTCAGGCATTGGGGGTGGGGAGTCCGTCAGGGTGATGATGACAGGCATTGGGGGTGGGGAGTCCGTCAGGGTGATGATGACAGGCATTGGGGGTGGGGAGTCCGTCAGGGTAATGATGACAGGCATTGGGGGTGGGGAGTCCGTCAGGGTGATGTTGCTGGCGGTCTCCATGTCACTCATCAACAACGTCGCCTGAAAATAAGAAAAAAAAATCAGTTAAATATTCAACACAACAAACATAAATGATGAAGACAACTTTTTTTGTTTGGCAGAACCCTTGGAACATTTTCTAGAATCTCGAGGAACCCCTACTTGGCAGCAGTAGACAATGAGTGACATACCCCTTACTATTTTTAGTCTATAAATGTAAATGTATCAGCCCTGCAGGCAAACATTTTTTTGGGATGCTATTGGGCAGGATAGTAAACATACACCTAACAATAAATCATTACTGGTGAGTAATTTTATTATAATGTCATCATGCAAAATTGCTTCGACGAAAATAAAATGAAAAGTGCTCGTGGATTCCTCAATGTTAACTTTAAATTTAAAAAAAGGCTACGTAAAGGCTGTTGGATTCATATCCCAATTTCAATTACGACGACGTAACCGCCAGGACAGTGATAATAATAGCAGCATAAAAAATTCAGTCAGAAACAAAAAATGACACATGCATGTGCTAAACAGCTAACCTACCTTGGCTTTTCAAGGGTTGGCACATGTTATGTTCTTAATTAATCAATATTTGTTTTTTAATTCATCGATAATGTTAATCTACCTAGATACATACCTACTTTTATCTTTGAAATAGTTAAAATGTAGGATTATAGATCATTGCTTTCTAATCAATCAGTAATGTATATATACCTTAATTAGACGCTTATATTTTTTAATGGTAAATAATTAAATGTTGGTAATGTTTAAATAGGTACTACTTTCAATTTGCAAAATTCCACATATGTAGTTAAAAATGTTTGTAAACATTTTTTTCTCTTCAATAATAGAGTTATTTATGTTGACCGCTGTTTTGGGCCATAAACCTGTTATCAGAACGACACTGAGATTACTAACTAAAGTGATCTTAGTGTCTTTCTGAATATGGGTTCTTGGCCCGTAACAGCTTTCAATATAAATAACTCAATTATCATAGGATTAACAGAAAATTTTGTTTTAAAACCATTATAATTAAAATCTACCACGTAAATGCCAGTTCAATTAATAAAAAATTTTCATCAAATAATATTGTTTAATTAATCAGTTATGTATGTATTTAAGTACGTAATTTCAATATTTTAATAAGACTTTATTATTCAGCATTATTTCTTTCACAAATACCATGTCAGTGACCTTACCACTTTGTTTGTGTCATGTTCAAACTGTGTATTTTCAATATAACCATCCCGTTTTTATGCAACAAAAAAAATCATAATTGTTAGGGAAACACGAGTACATTTTTTGTGAACAATTTTTATTGATATATTATATACTTACTTACAAATAACTTCAATTTTAAATTATTTTTTAGTAAGAAATTCAATTACTTATTGATTTTTGCTTAAGGGCGGACGTGCTCAGCGTGGGTCAAAATGGAGCTTTTATTCTATTTTCAAAGCATGATCCTGGACATTCCTTAAATGTTGTAGACAATCTATTTATATAATTTTGAAGCCTTATTATCCTTTATATTTATTTTAAACATTTGATGACTGCATAAAGTATTTTTATTACATAAAATAGTATTCTTATAAACCTCTCGCTCTAATGTTTTAGAATATTTCATATTTCAGTACATAACTGTGCAGTGAGTGGTGTTAAAATTTTTTACGTTTATTAATTTTTAAACGCATTTATAAAACCATCAGTATAATTTATATCGACATTATTATAGTGAAATATTTACGATACAAAATTATATTGATAATCTCTGTGATACCAAACACGGTTACGTACATGTTCAAACACGCGCGTTAACATGTTCTTACTCCCTACTTCAGTTTTAGTTTGTCGATTTTGGAACATTAATGTATAGAATATTAATAATTGATTCCTTAATTAGTGTATTGGCCTAACGGTATGTAATGTATTGGAATAACTATTATAAATTGTTTTTTTTTATAATTCTATTTGCTTTTCTATTGATAGCATCTGATATATTATATTGAGCATTTCTTATATCCATCCACCGTGTTCGTCTAGGATCAACGGGTTCAGGCCATACACAATTATTCATATAAAATCTTGTCAGCTGTGATTCCATTTTATGTATCCGAAAGCCGTCATCTTTAAAAATGTACCGCTCATGATTTGCCCATGAATAATACAAAGCCACCCTCAAAGAATACAGTTCAGTATGAATTATCTTTTAGATTAACGTGCACAAAAATCAAATAATATTATTTTTGATTTAAAGCAACTTATAAAATATGCGGCAACCCTGTGACTTATGTATTGTGTGGCTTGTTGAACAATATCTAGTTACTAAATAATATTATGCGAGTCAAATAATGTTCCGAGAGAAACGAAATTTTGTAAAAAAATACACGAGCTCACCAACTATATCGGTCAATCCATCAGATTGTCTTTTTTGTTAATTATGCAAAATAATTATATTTCTCAAACGTCTGAAAATAGGATAACATACATGAAACGTACTACGTGTTTTGGTAATATAGCGTCACTAATTCATTAATGAGTATTATTATTTATAGTATTAAATGAATGTTGTATTATAATAAAAACTTATTTTTATTGAGCAGTATAATATATTATTTTGCGAGAAAAAATCATCCAAAATTGGCTAATCAAACTAAAAATATGGCTTTAAAATCTTTATTTTTCTGATATTAAAAAAAATACGTGGGTTAATCAATGAAATGTTATTCTACCATACAATCTATACCTCCAAAACTATTATTAAGTTCTACAGCCATTGTGGCGTGAGAGTCATTTTGGCCAATTTCAAAAACAGGACCGACTATTTGTCATTTATTTTTGAAAGTAAACGCGATTCGTAAAATTTAAACGACACTAATAGTTGCATTAGAATACTACTTATCAGATTTCAAATAAATAAAGAGTTAATAATTGTCTATCAATTCGTTTTAACCATGCTTGGTATTTCCACATTTCCGAGAAGACAGGAAAGAACGGGTCCAATGGCCCTAAACCTTATTTTACTCTATTATCAAATTGGCTTCACAGCAAAACTAACCTAAGGCTATTGTAACCGCCAACATCCTGTCTGAAATCGAAAATTTACTTAGGCTTCTGCACCATTTATCTGCTATGAACTTTACAATCCATGTAGGTAGTACGGTTGGATCCGCATTAAAATGAATGTTTCTTCAAGCAATGTATATAATAAAAAAAATGTCTTACTAAAACCATTTCGAATTATTATTTATTACCATTGTAAAGACTAAATAATGAGTAAAATTGGATAATGAATCATTAATAAAAACAAGGTCTCATTTATAGAATCATGAATTTAACTTTGAAGTTGATTCATTCAACTTGTTTACCAGAAACCTAACCCAACTGCGTACGCTGCAAACATACCCACTGTGTGTATAGCATGCATAAGTTGGGATTAAATCTAGCTAGGTTGCATATCTAACTGCAGAGAAATCCAAATCTGCAGGAGACTCTCTGCCATCCATCGAGCTGATAGAATCGCCGGCGATTTGATGTTTACCGGGTGTGTGTGTTGATAACTTCTGTTTGAATATCTCTATACTTTCCGTCTTGTGTTCTTCATCAAAATTATATCAAAAGTTAAAATGAAGAACAATCCACTGTGAGACCTGAAGTAGGTATCAACCTACTTATATCTAGATATTTTATTGATCACTACTCGACAACGCAAATTGAATACCTATGCTAAAAAAATATATTAAATTTTTAGTCTTACCATCTGTTCGTCTGCTTCAACGGACGGTACTTCGAGACGTTGTTTCTTAGTGGTCCTGAAACATTTTACACATTGTTGTAGTCTAGGTACGTTTCTTTTCAATATCAATAAAGGTATAACTACCAGTGGTGAAAACTCCATAGGCACTAAATAATTAGGTAGGTGTTTAAAAAAAACATACATGAGATTACGCTAGTGTGAATTGATTTATTATTCCCTCTGTTTGATGTTGAAAACCTTCTAAAACGCTTAATAAAGCTTAAATGTATGAAGTTGAAGCAAAAAAAGGACCACTTAATTAGCTGCAGGTGACTGCATTGCGAGCTCATTTGAAGAGAATTTCACACTTGTACTGTGAAATTTATTTGCCAATTTGCAGAGCTTGTAAAGAGACAATCCGTCACGATAAGTGTAGATCAGGGAACTCAGAAATAATGGGAACTGAAATACACAACGGGTAAGGCGATAGCAGTTAACCGACTCGAGTAAGGAAGAATCCGGGTTAAACTTACACACGTGTTAAGAACACGTTTTACGTCAAATACTAAAAACTGCTCTCGGTTTATGCATTTACGCTCATTTAATGTTGGTGTATTACACACACTATTGCACGTGCATAATGTGTGCTTAATTTTCGTAGGATACTCACACATTCGAAAGCCTGCTTCACCATGCGGCGTATTGAATATTGCCCATCGGTATTCTATTTATTATCCGTTCTGTGGTGTAGATAGATAAGCAAGACCGTTTATAACTGCGTTATTCAAGCGTTTACTAAATAATTTCAAATGTCAAACAGAAATAACGTATCAGGCTCCTTTTATTTACAGTCCAATACGGTGCAATGCACATTCACATTCGACTCGACGCTATTGTCCCAACTCAGAAATGTCAACGAAGCACACAAACGAGACTTAATCCACAGTATCGAAACGTCAAACTCAACGAAACAATGGCACTTAATAATAATATTAGAAATATAGAGTATATTTTTCAATTAGACAGTGTTTTAATTATTGGAAGGATATTTCTTAACCTGAAATGTCATTTAATTATGATTTAAATCCCTATGGATACTGTATGTGGCCACAGTGACTTTTTGAACTTTTTGATAGTATAGCGACTTACATGCTGAGAACAAATGATTTTTCCAAACAACAGCGTTGCATCTCAACATTAAGTCATATATCATGTTTTATGAATGTCAACAAATTACATTGACCAAATCAACGTGCAGTCATGGTGAACTGAGCGATTAGCTCCGCACTTTGAGAAATAAGAAAACATCCTTCAGTTTATTCTGAAGTTAAGCCGAATATGAAAGAAAAAAATATTAAAATCACTGTCTAAGTGTGTATTGTTATTCTTTTCATTTCTATAAATTTTTGTGTTATTAGTTATATATTATTAAAGGACTACGAAAATAATTACTTTTTTGGCTTAATTGTCACTGAGTCAAACTGAGATACGTCAGCTGAAAAAAAAAATCATACATTAGTAATCCAATTAGTACTAGCATGGTTATGCGTAAGCATCGCATGCATGCCTGCGTGTGTGTGTATTATGGCATATAAAAGGTATAGAATGGGTATAGAATATATAATGTTACTTTACGGCTAACTTGATATTCAAAAACATGTTATCAATAATGAAGAATGACTTTTCACATTTGTTAGTAGAGCTCGTAACCTTGTGTCGGTCGTACAACAATATTATTATGTAACAACACGCGTGAATTCCCGTTTCTTCTTTCATCACATTTTTCCCAGATTCTTTTCAACGATTAAAATCAAAAATGTGAATGTGTTGTATGCTGCAGTGTAAGAGTGGAAGCTAGGGGATGTATCTTCCATACAGCGATCGTGACCACTTAATACATCAGAAATACTCAGTCATGATAATAGATGACACCGATGACAGTACAGTACAAGGCCAGTTCAATGACCAATCAGAGCTCACTCATGGCCCAGCCAATCAACACTCGAGCTGCGAGACTATTTGTCACTGATGTCATGTCATTATTTTCAAATTTCATGTCAATTCTACATGTTATTTTCAAAACAAAAACAATCGTGCAATATTATTCGAGTGGACTGACATTGATGTAAATAAAATAAAATATAGTATAATATTATCTTATAGTGTCAGAATAATATTGATATTCGGTATTTTTAAACCGTACTGATAAAAAGGTTTTACAATTCGTACAGCTGATAATAAAATAAATTAATGGGCAGTCTACTTTTATTATATTATGTTTATATACACTTGTACATATACACAGATAGAGTAGCAATTAGTTTAACACTTCAGCTCGGCAAAAGATACCAGATTCTGCTTTTGCAAGTTTATGCGCACACTCAAAACTCACCTGATGAAGAAGTGGATGAGGTATATGAAGAAATCAGTACGTTGAAAAATAAATGGAAATGTCACTTCACTATCATCATGGGGGACTTTAATGCACGAATCGGATCTCAACACCAGGATGATGTAGCGGTCGGGCACTTCGGACATGGCATCAGGGATGGCCGAGGAGACATGTTAGTGGAGTTTGCGGAAAACCACAATCTCTACATCATGAACTCATTCTTCAAAAAGAACCCTTCTCGAAAATGGACATGGCGAAGCCCAGCATGTTGTTTTTCGACGTGGCTAACATCCATTTCACGTAAATGCAAAAATCAATTATGATCGCCTATATTTACAATTAACGTCCACTTACTGACCTACAATAATTCATATCCAGTGTGCAAAGTGGAAAGGATCAATGGAACGCTAGGATACGAGAGACTGAGCATGACAGAGGGCATACCTGCGCCTGCGATTGCACTGCGAGTCCTCTCGGTGGTGGTTTCCAGCATGTCATCGATGGGGTGGTCGGTGATGATTTCCAGCAGGTGGTCGGTGGGCCTATTAAGCAACGTGGTGTTGAAAGTGCTGCCCTCCATCATGGAGCGGGGATCGCCTCGCATCTCCTCCACTGTAGCGTTAAATGCAAACGGTGGGTCGTTCTCATCGCCGAATCCATACTACGGCAAAAGAATATATGGAATAGTGAACGACTACTAAGATTAATGTTTAAATTAGCCACAACTTTGCATTTGCATTGTGGATTTATTCATAGCAAATTCGCATCTTCTGCATCTGTCACAATATTAGGTTCAGGCAGTTATTTCATTAGGTACCATTAAATTTAATGGTTAGTATTGTGTTTAGAGTGCTGTGAAGAGCTTACATTAGTAATGATGACAGGCATTGGGGGTGGGGAGTCCGTCAGGGTGATGTTGCTGGCGGTCTCCATGTCACTCATCAACAACGTCGCCTGAAAATAAGAAAAAAAAATCAGTTAAATATTCAACACGACAAACATAAATGATGAAGACAACTTTTTTTGTTTGGCAGAACCCTTGGAACATTTTCTAGAATCTCGAGGAACCCCTACTTGGCAGCAGTAGACAATGAGTGACATACCCCTTACTATTTTTAGTCTATAAATGTAAATGTATCAGCCCTGCAGGCAAACATTTTTTTGGGTTGCTATTGGGCAGGATAGTAAACATACACCTAACAATAAATCATTACTGGTGAGTAATTTTATTATAATGTCATCATGCAAAATTGCTTCGATGAAAATAAAATGAAAAGTGCTCGTGGATTCCTCAATGTTTAATTTAAATTTAAAAATAGGCTACGTTAAGGCTGTTGGATTAATATCCCAATTTCAATTGCGACGACGTAACCGCCAGGACAGTGATAATAATAGCAGCATAAAAAATTCAGTCAGAAACAAAAAATGACACATGCATGTGCTAAACAGCTAGCCTACCTTGGCTTTTCAAGGGTTGGCACATGTTATGTTCTTAATTAGTCAATATTTGTTTTTTAATTCATCGATAATGTTAATCTACCTAGATACATACCTACTTTTATCTTTGAAATAGTTAAAATGTAGGATTATAGATCATTGCTTTCTAATCAATCAATAATGTATACATACCATAATTAGACGCTTATTTTTATTAATGCTAAATAATTAAATGTTGGTAATGTATAAATAGGTACTACTTTCAATTTTCAAAATTCCACATATGTAGTTAAAAATGTTTGTAAACATTTTTTTCTCTTCAATAATAGAGTTATTTATGTTGACCGCTGTTTTGGGCCATAAACCTGTTATCAGAACGACACTGAGATTACTAACTAAAGTGATCTTAGTGTCTTTCTGAATATGGGTTCTTGGCCCGTAACAGCTTTCAATATAAATAACTCAATTATCATAGGATTAACAGAAAATTTTGTTTTAAAACCATTATAATTAATATCTACCACGTAAATGCCAGTTCAATTAATAAAAAATTTTCATCAAATTATATTGTTTAATTAATCAGTTATGTATGTATTTAAGTACGTAATTTCAATATTTTAATAAGACTTTATTATTCAGCATTATTTCTTTCACAAATACCATGTCAGTGACCTTACCACTTTGTTTGTGTCATGTTCAAACTGTGTATTTTCAATATAACCATCCCGTTTTTATGCAACAAAAAAATCATAATTGTTAGGGAAACACGAGTACATTTTTTGTGAACAATTTTTATTGATATATTGTATACTTACTTACATATAACTTCAATTTTAAATTATTTTTTTAGTAAGAAATTCAATTATTTATTATTCAATTATTTTGACAGCCCTGTTTTCTGATCAGCGGACACGTGCAGGTGTTAATCAAATAATAATGTAAGATTGTCGACAATAATTATAATGTAGTAGGTCGACAATAATAATAATAATGTTTTTTTTAAATAAAATCTCCGATGATTAGTGATTTTTGCCAAAAGATCGATTTAAATTAACGTGCATACGACGCCGAGGTCCATCTTATACTAAATTATATTTGAATACCGAGCTCTTCAGCCCTCCCTTAAGGGCGGACGTGCTCAGCGTGGGTCAAAATTGAGCTTTTATTCTATTTTCAAAGCATGATCCTGGACATTCCTTAAATGTTGTAGATAATCTATTTATATAATTTTGAAGCCTTATTATCCTTTATATTTATTTTAAATATTTGATGACTGCATAAAGTATTTTTATTACATAAAATAGTATTCTTTTAAACCTCTCGCTCTAATGTTTTAGAATATTTCATATTTCAGTACATAACTGTGCAGTGAGTGGTGTTAAAATTTTTTACGTTTATTAATTTTTTTATATCGATATTATATATATTTATATTTATTTATATCGACATTATTATAGTGAAATATTTACGATAAAAAATTATATTGATAATCTCTGTGATACCAAACACGGTTAGGTACATGTTCAAACACGCGCGTTAACATGTTCTTACTCCCTACTTCAGTTTTAGTTTGTCGATTTTGGAACATTAATGTATAGAATATTAATAATTGATTCCTTAATTAGTGTATTGGCTTAACGGTATGTAATGTAATAGAATAACTATTATAAATTGTTTTTTTTTTATAATTTTATTTGCTTATCTATTGATAGCATTTGATATATTATATTGAGCCTTTCTTATATCCATCGACCGTGTTCGTCTAGGATCAACGGGTTCAGGCCATACACAATTATTCATATAAAATCTTGTCAGCTGTGATTCCATTTTATGTATCCGAAAGCCGTCATCTTAAAAAATGTACCGCTCATGATTTGCCCATGAATAATACAAAGCCACCCTCAAAGAATACAGTTTAGTATGAATTATCTTTTAGATTAACGTGCACAAAAATCTAATAATATTATTTTTGATTTAAAGCAACTTATAAAATATGCGGCAACCCTGTGACTTATGTATTGTGTGGCTTATTGAACAATATGTAGGTACTAAATATTATGGGAGTCAAATAATGTTCCGAGAGAAACGAAATTTTGTAAAAAAAATACACGAGCTCACCAACTATATCGGTCAATCCATCAGATTGTCTTTTTTTGTTAATTTTGCAAAATAATTATATTTCTTAAACGTCTGAAAATAGGATAACACACATGAAACGTACAACGTGTTTTGGTAATATAGCGTCACTAATTCATTAATGAGTATTATTATTTATAGTATTAAATGAATGTTGTATTATAATAAAAACTTATTTTTATTGAGCAGTATAATATATTATTTTGCGAGAAAAAATCATCCAAAATTGGCTAATTTATGCTCAAACTAAAAATATGGCTTTGAAATCTTTATTTTTCTGATATTAAAAAAAATACATGGGTTAATCAATGAAATGTATTATAGCCTACTTATTTCTAGATATTTTATTGATCACTACTCGACAACGCAAATTGAATACCTATGCTAAAAAAATATATTAAATTTTTACTCTTACCATCTGGTCGTCGGTTAGAATGTCATCTTCAACAGACGACGGTATTTCCGCTTCAACGGACGGTACTTCGAGACGTTGTTTCTTAGTGGTCCTGAAACATTTTACACATTGTTGTAGTCTAGGTACGTTTCTTTTCAATATCAATAAAGGTATAACTACCAGTGGTGAAAACTCCATAGGCACTAAATAATTAGGTAGGTGTTTAAAAAAAACATACATGAGATTACGCTAGTGTGAATTGATTTATTATTCCCTCTGTTTGATGTTGAAAACCTTCTAAAACGCTTAATAAAGCTTAAATGTATGAAGTTGAAGCAAAAAAAGGACCTCTTAATTAGCTGCAGGTGACTGCATTGCGAGCTCATTTGAGGAGAATTTCACACTTTGTACTGTGAAATTTATTTGCCAATTTGCAGAGTTTGTAAAGAGACAATCCGTCACGATAAGTGTAGATCAGGGAACTCAGAAATAATGGGAACTGAAATACACAACGGGTAAGGCGATAGCAGTTAACCGACTCGAGTAAGGAAGAATCCGGGTTAAACTTACACACGTGTTAAAAACACGTTTTACGTCAAATACTAAAACTGCTCTCGGTTTATGCATTTATGCTCATTTAATTTTGGTGTATTACACACACTATTGCACGTGCATAATGCGTGCTTAATTTTCGTAGGAAACTCACACATTCGAAAGCCTGCTTCACCATGCGGCGTATTGAATATTGCCCATCGGTATTCTATTTATTATCCGTTCTGTGGTGTAGATAGATAAGCAAGACCGTTTATAACTGCGTTATTCAAGCGTTTACTAAATAATTTCAAATGTCAAACAGAAATAACGTATCAGGCTCCTTTTATTTACAGTCCAATACGGTGCAATGCACATTCACATTCGACTCGACGCTATTGTCCCAACTCAGAAATGTCAACGAAGCACACAAACGAGACTTAATCCACAGTATCGAAACGTCAAACTCAACGAAACAATGGCACTTAATAATAATATTAGAAATATAGAGTATATTTTTCAATTAGACAGTGTTTTAATTATTGGAATGATGTTTCTTAACCTGAAATGTCATTTAATTATGATTTAAATCCCTCTGGATACTGTATGTGGCCACAGTGACTTTTTGAACTTTTTGATAGTATAGCGACTCACATGCTGAGAACAAATGATTTTTCCAAACAACAGCGTTGCATCTCAACATTAAGTCATATATCGAGGGTATACTTGCAGAACGCATTAAGTGAGTTTTTGCTGTTTTTCTGTTTTAAATGCCAAAATTCTTAGAATTTTACGCTCTACGTTCTGGTAAAACGCACTTAGTCATAGGATATACTGGTAAGAAAATAGAAACTGCATTAAGTCATATTGTTATTTTTTTATACTGACAGAAAGCATTATATGACCTATAATGCGTTCTGTGTGTACAAAATACAGGATTTGTAACATGGCATATGCATTAAGTATGACATAATGCATTCTGTCAGTACAAATTTTGTCAATTGATTTCACTATAGGGCATAGCCCATACCTTTGCAATTTTAATTCATCTGTCTTTAGTGATTAGTGAAACAATACATTGAACCATTTGAAGAATTTATTAGAATGGCTTCGTCTCAAAGAGCAAAACATAATATATTAAAGATGTGTTGGAGTTGTTCTTATGATCGCAAAAAAGATTACATTCTAAAAAATGTTGAGATTAAAATTCCCGTTGATAGAAAACCAAGGAATGAAAAAAGGAAATCCAGACAAAACTAAAGAGTTATTTCTTTTTCAAGAGTGGACAAAAAGTCAGAGTGTGAAAATTTTTTTTAGAGTACTTTACACATTTTAAATAGATCAGTAATTCACGCATTTAAAGGACAAGAAGACGTGGGAGTACAGTTTACGTTACACGATCGTAGAGGTAAACATCCCCCTATTCACAAAACAAGCAATGAGAATTTAATCCATATAAAGTCTCACATAGAATCCTTCCCGTTTATGGAGAGTCACTACACGAGAAAGGACATATATATATATATATATAAGGTAATATTTAGACAGTAAATTAACAATTTGCAAAATGTATAGCCTGTGTAAAGACTATTGCACAGAAAAAGGCGTATTACCAGTGACACAGATAACCTATCGTAGAGTGTTCGTTTTTCAAACCAAAAAAGGACCAGTGCACATTTTGTAATAAATACAAAGTAAGTTGGCCCGAAGACAACATCATAATGGAAGAGGATTTTCAGAGTCATTTGAATAGGAAAAATGAATGTCATTCTGAAATAGAAAAGGATAAGGATATGTCCAATAATGATTCCTTATTCATGACTGTAACATACGATCTTCAGAGTGTGTTACATATACCATCCACAGAGGTTTCACTGCTCTATTATAAAAGAAAATTAAATATGTTTAACTTAACTATTTACGAAGGTCCAATGCCGAATAAAGGATTTTGTTTGGCTTGGACCGAAATAAATGGAAAGCAAGGGAGTTGCAAAATAGGAAGTTGTCTCATGTGGTATCTCAAGCAGCTTCCATCGAGTGTAACTGAAATATCTTTCTTCTCCGATACATGCGGAGGCCATAATAGAAATTTGCAAGTATCTGCTCTTTTCTTGAATCTATGGAATGCGATTCTATGCATAGTGCCATAGAAAACAGGCAAAAGTTTGCGTCGATTTATTGTGCCAATGACTGGTTAAATGATGTTTGAATGTCTCGTTTCATTTCGAAAAAGAAACCATACAAAGCAAGCGAGCTAAAATATACTGACTTTTATAACCTCAAATTTTTATCGAATCAGTTAGGTAATAAAAAATAAAAACTTGGCGTAAATTGGCTAAAAATGAAATGTCTTAAATATAAAAAGGAAAAACCATTTACCATTCAATATAAATATGATTTTAGTGATGTGTACGAAACAATAAACGTTTTAAAAATTAGAAATGCTTCGCGTATCAACCAAATTTGTTTTGTAGAAATCGAAAACATTCCACAATTATAATATAAAAATCCATTAAAAATAAGTTGTGCCAAAAAAAAGGATTTGTGTGAAAAAAGTGTAATACCGGACATTTTTCATTGGTGGTTTCAATAGTTATCTGCCGAGAATAACAGCCATCCAGACTTACTTCCGGAGCCCGATATAAATGATTCCAATGCCGAAAACGATGCATAATAATCAACATTTTTTTTTTTAAATATTAATACTGATACTAATCTAATTGTTTTCATGTATGGGTGTAAAGTGCAAGGAAATGCAAATAATGTCAATCAGAATTAAGACTAGTCGTAATATGTGACATACTATCTAATCTGCATACCCTTCAGAGAAATGTTATTGTAGTTTACAGTGAATAATTTAATTTCAAAAAAATCTGTTTAAAAATTATTGTGATTTATTATTATTTTCATTGTATTTTTTCTATATTTTTCTAATTTTAAATAAACAATGTTTAACATAAATGATATTATTTTCATTCAAAGTATTATTTTAATTTATATTATACCAATCTAATCATTGCATTGTTATCATTTATCTAATAATACGTCGAAGTTAGCGAATAGTTACTGACAGAATGCATTATGTCAGCGGTCACATTACAATTACATTTTTAAAAAAATATCCATACAACTTATCAACATCAAATCTTTTGTTTTGTATGCCAAAAAGGTTATTCTTTATAATGTAGAAAAAAAAATATATAAATCATAAAACATTCTACGCGGGAGAAAGCTTTGAAAAAAAATTTTAGGTCTTAATGCGATTATCTCAGAACTTGTTTTAATGACTTAATGCGTTCTGTCAGTATACCCTCGATATCATGTTTTGTGAATGTCAACAAATTACATTGACCAAATCAACGTGCAGTCATGGTGAACTGAGCGATTAGCTCCGCACTTTGAGAAATAAGAAAACATCCTTCAGTTTATTCTGAAGCTTAGCCGAATATGAAAGAAAAAAATATTAAAATCACTGTCTATGTGTGTATTGTTATTCTTTTCATTTCTATAAATTTTTGTGTTATTAGTTATATATTATTTAGGACTACGAAAATAATTACTTTTTTTGTTTGATTGCGTTCACCCCTTTCATCGAGTCAAACTCAGATACGTCAGCTGAAAAAAAAAATCATACATTAGTAATCCAATTAGTACTAGCATGGTTATGCGTAAGCATCGCATGCATGCCTGCGTGTGTGTGTATTATGGCATATAAAAGGTATAGAATGGGTATAGAATATATAATGTTACTTTACGGCTCACTTGATATTCAAAAACATGTTATCAATAATGAAGAATGAATTTTCACATTTGTTAGTAGAGCTCATAACCTTGTGTCGGTCGTACAACAATATTATTATGTAACAACACGCGTGAATTCCCGTTTCTTCTTTCATCACATTTTTCCCAGATTCTTTTCAATGATTAAAATCAAAAATGTGAATGTATTGTATGCTGCAGTGTAAGAGTGGAAGCTATGGGATGTATCTTCCATACAGCGATCGTGACCACTTAATACATCAGAAATACTCAGTCATGATAATAGATGACACCGATGACAGTACAGTACAAGGCCAGTTCAATGACCAATCAGAGCTCACTCATGGCCCAGCCAATCAACACTCGAGCTGCGAGACTATTTGTCACTGATGTCATGTCATTATTTTCAAATTTCATGTCAATTCTACATGTTATTTTCAAAACAAAAACAATCGTGCAATATTATTCGAGTGGACTGACATTGATGTAAATAAAATAAAATATAGTATAATATTATCTTATAGTGTCAGAATAATATTGATATTCGGTATTTTTAAACCGTACTGATAAAAAGGTTTTACAATTCGTACAGCTGATAATAAAATAAATTAATGGGTAGTCTAATTTTATTATATTATGTTTATATACACTTGTACATATACACAGATAGAGTAGCAAGTTTAACACTTCAGCTCAGCAAAAGATACCAGATTCTGCTTTTGCAAGTTTATGCGCCCACTCAAAACTCACCTGATGAAGAAGTGGATGAGGTATATGAAGAAATCAGTACGTTGAAAAATGAACAGAAATGTCACTTCACTATCATCATGGGGGACTTTAATGCACGAATCGGATCTCAACACCAGGATGATGTAGCGGTCGGGCACTTCGGACATGGCACCAGGGATGGCCGAGGAGACATGTTAGTGGAGTTTGCGGAAAACCACAATCTCTACATCATGGACTCATTCTTCAAAAAGAACCCTTCTCGAAAATGGACATGGCGAAGCCCAGCAAAACGAACCAGCAAAATCGACTACATCCTCACCGACAAGAAGGATATTTTTCTAGACTGCACAGTCATTAACAGATTTAATACTGGCAGCGACCACCGAATGGTAAGGTGTAAAGTACGATTTAACATCAAACGTGAGAGATCTAAACTGATGCAGAAGCCCAGAGTCCGCAGAGGCTTGAGAAGCAGAGTCGAATTCCAACAAGAGCTGGAGAACAGGCTAGCGGCTTTCCAGGCTGAAAATGACCCCATCTCCCTACAAAACACCGAGGCAATAACAAAAATCATTATAGAATCTTCGGAAGAGACAGTTGCTGCTGTGGTTGAACGAGTAAGCAAACTTTCAAAGGAAACGTTGGATCTTATGAAGCTGCGTAGGAGTACGAAAAGCGAGCAACAAGTTGCAAATGATCTCGAATACTCCACGCTGTGCAAAACTCTACGTAAAAACATACGAGAAGATCTTCGTAAGTTCAATATGAACCTTGTAGAATCAATTGTTGCGTCAGGAAGGAGCTTACATCGTGCGTAACTGGGATCATCGACTGGACAGCGGATTGACCCTGGCTGATGATGATGATGATATACACTTGAAAGTCCCTTGAAAATTTGCAAAATCTACCAACGCAAACATAAATATATAAAGAAGTTAACGCTTCAGTAAATTACATATAAAATGTCTATACTTATGTATTCTTACAAAAGTGTAAATGGCGACCATCATTGTGATTTAATTAATTAACATTACATTTTAAAATTATTGTTTCAGATTCCACATCAATATCCCGTCGATCGTTGGGGTTTTTTGACTGCGCAGAATAACAGCAAGCGATGAAAATTTATAATGTAATCTTCAAGCTACACAATATATGAAGTGCTGACAAATAATTAGCATGGTGTAATATTATTATTACATTATGATTTCCACATAAATTATTTATGTCGCTTAATTGCATAGACTTTTATTTATTTTTGTCACAATTTCGTTTTTATAATTATTAATAGTTTTCGGGTTCCGGGGCTCACATAGTCAAAACTTCTAGTGATGCCAATAGATGGCGCTAATCATAAGGGGCGCTAATTTTAATCAAAAAGTTTCAATCGTCGATGAGATTTGAATAATTGTGTCATAAATCACTTACCCGCCAATAGATTGAGTTGAACTTTGTATAACCTTAGTAGACCCGATAATAGTTGAGAGCTTAATCGAAGTGAATAACGTTCGGAGATAAACCCAGATTCCGTGCTGATGACTTCCATAAGATCGTCACTAAAACAAGTCAAATACGTTAAAACTCGTGTATTTTCACAAACAAACATTTTCTCCAGATATTAAATACGTTTATTTCAGTTCTTCTCACCATATTTCTGGAAGGGACGCGTTTTTAATTTGACTGGAAGGCACTCTTGCAAAGTTACTAGGCCAGTTAGCAACCCAACATAAATAAAATGGCCCACCTTTCTTCAGACATCTGTGGTGGTGGAACATTTTGTTCGTAAAATAAGAGAGCTTTTGCTAGTTTCATGAATATAACTCCTATTTTAAAAGAACGTAAGTGATTGCATTAATTTTCGCGATAACTGCCTGCACAAAGCATCCACCCGCCACCAATTTTAAAAACAACAACAAGAAGAGGTCCGATGTTCGTAAAAATGTTCGATGTCCGCCGGATATTCTTACAACTTAATTGTATTTGGCTGTTCGAAAGATTAATATGTTTATGTTTTGTGGTTACGTGAACATAAGGTATACATAAACAGGAATTAATTACGGTGTAATAGATATTAATCGGGCTTTCAAAATAATATAATGTTATTCAATGATGTTAAATATATTTGAAAATGTAGAAAAGTATTGGTCATTCAACGCGTGCTCTATATATTATTCCGAAATACTATAATTTTGAAGGCTCGGTACTATAGTTCCACTTTGGAAATATTACAACACTGGTCTAATATTAGTCTATGCATTCGTCTATGGGCATGTATTTTCAATGACATCGCGTGAGTCGTGTAAACTGTTGAAGTGTAAATCAAAAAGCTTTTTCCATACAAGAAATGCAATAAAAGAAACTATTTTTAGTCTCGTTTGTTGTAATAACTTTATTTTGTTTTATGTATTGGAAAATGACGGGAAAATATCTTTAATGACTTGATTTTTAATGTGAATACAAAATATGGCAGAAATAACTCAGCTGTCATGTATGAGTAAGTACATACGATTATTTTTAAATCGAGGTATTGTAGAGCATGTTATCACTATCAGTGCCCATCATTCGTAAAAGCTGTATTCATCATAGCGAAACTTACTGTTTATTGAAACATTAGGCAATGTTTTGTGTATTTTACGATGTCGATGGTGTCCCATTCTATCCGGCTGCCTGCTGGATTATTAATTTGGGTTAATGAATGCTTGCAAAATGCATCCATCCCTCAAATCAATTGATGTTCGTCAGTAGAACTCAAAATTCGGTGAGTTTTGACCACATGCCACTATCGACTTAAATTTTATAATTCAAATATTAAATGAATGCTAAAGGGTAAATCATTAGTAAATAACAATATGTATGCAATTTAAAGTATAGGTATTTATACATGCACAGTTTCAACGAGTAACGTACAGCGAATTTATTCAGGTTTACTTGCTTTATTGAAAATTTGGTAATGGTGCTGCAGATGACCGCATCATTTTTTATAACTTTCTTTTTAGACCAAACCCAACCTAACCTAATCTAACCCAACTTAATCAAACATAATCTAACCTTAGTGTGTGATAATGATACATCAAAATGTATGAAAATGTCAAGCTTTAAATTAACAATTATTGGATCGAAAAGCATCTTCGCTGACAGAAAAAGTTATAATATTTAATATAATTATTGTCTGCATGGGATAAACTGTTTCCTCCAAAAAATAATTATAAATGGTCATGCGGTCATCTGTGGCACTGTAACCGAAAATTTTCTGAAAAACTAAATATGTATTATGTTTAATCTATTTTAATATTATTTTTGTACTTTGATTAGCTCGTTATTTTTACGATTTTTTTACTATTAAGTGCAATTTTGTGATGTGTGTTTATCTCACATATCTGGTCAACCCGCCATACCTAGCCGCCTATGGCCGGGTCCCCAGGCTTGAGCCCTTTCAGTCCCCCCCCCCCCCATTTGTGGGGGTCATGTAGTAGATATATTCATTAAATAAGAATATCTTGCACACAACAGTTTATAGAACTGGTTAGTTACTGGGTTTGTTTTATGCTTGATGCATTCATGCATATGTGTCACAGTTATGATTGATAAACATGAAATGTTATAATCCTTTTTTACAGGCTTATTGGAGTTGGCTCACCGAGAATATCAATCCGGTGATTATGACAGTGCTGAACATCATTGTATGCAGCTTTGGAGGCAGGAGAATGCAAATACAGGAGTGCTACTTTTACTGTCCTCAATACATTTCCAATGCCGCCGCCTAGACAAATCTGCACACTTTTCGACGCTTGCCATCAAACAAAATCCTCTCCTTGCTGAAGCATATAGGTATTGCCTAGAATTAAAAATAATTATGCTTAGAACACTGGTTGATAACTCTATGTGAGATATCTAGAAATATTGAATGTGAGAATATAACTGCCATATTTCCAATTCTTATCAAAAAACTGCTGAGAAAATATTGCCTCCATTACTATTTATTATTTCAGGACAGCTATTTTAAGTCTAAGGGAACCTTTTCTGGAACTAATTGATAATGAAATGATTCCAGCTGCTGTTCCTCTGTCCACCCTCTACCAATGTCAACCAATTTTCTCTTCTTATATATTGACACTTCCTTGTCTTATATTCTGCTACTGAATAATAACATGTAGAAAAAAGGGATAAAACAAAGTTCCGATAAATAAAGCCATTTGAAGAAGTTATGATATAAACTTGAAAAAAATTAACAATTTGCAAGCATCAGAAAACATTTCCAAAGTTAATATTCACCTTTCAACTGTCATCTCAAATATAGTCATGTTATATTCGGACTAATATGTTGTATACAACATTCCGTCTAATTTTTATATTGTGTGTGTGGATCATCAACGCATCTGAGCAAGTGGTATAACCAGGGTTGGTGTCACCCGGTGCGGTAAATTTTTCATTAAAACATATTTTTAAGGTAATTATTAATTTCAGTGATTTTATATAATAATAACACTAACGATAATTTTTGAAATACATAAAAAATAGGAAATAGAGAAAAAATCATTCGTTAATAAAATATATTAAATACCTACTAAACTTGCAGAACGTTTTTTTCTATATATTTGTATGTTGGGTTGTTTTTGTTCAATATAAACACTTATGCAAAATAAACATTTATAAAAAATGTGTTTCTTTTCACCCTGACGAATGGGGTTTTTAACTACGTGTTTACAGTTATTACTTTCAAAAGTCCAAGTCTTCAAATTTTTCAATTTCTTAACAGGATCCCAGTGTGCTTTTTGACTCAAATTCCTTTTTAAAAGATACAACCTCCATTCAATACACTTCTTTCCAAACGTGAATTCTCCTTGCATATTTGCTGCAGAGCGTATGATGTGTTTGACACAATCATCTGTTTCCGAATAAACAAATATATCACCAATTCTTACTTTTTGCGAATGCATTGAAGATCGCATTTCTGTTTCGATGATTTCAGAGAGCCATTCCAATTTAAATTTATCGCAGGATTTCTTAATGATCGTATTTGAAATATCACATCCACTCCTTTTTGACATTTTTAGGGGATAAGTTTTCTATAATTAATAAGTATAATTGAGGCGGTCAGAGCAGAAGTGGCGTAACCCACAAAAATGTCTAAACGGAGTTAACCATTGGAAGAGGTTCCAGAGGTAATAGATAGACATTCATCATTTTCATATGTCAAGTCCAACTAGACATGGACGTACACGTAAGCAAGACGATGTCTAGTCCAGTTCGACATACAACTTTTAGAGATTAAGCAACTATATTTATCTTTCCAATGCAGATGCTCTCCTATAAGATTTAATTTTTGTTTGTGGTTTCAGCAATCTAGGAAATGTTTTCAAAGAACGCGGTCAGTTACAAGAAGCCTTGGAAAACTACCGACATGCCGTACGGTTAAAGCCTGACTTTATCGACGGCTACATTAACCTTGCTGCAGCCCTGGTAGCCGCTGGTGACATGGAACAAGCTGTCCAAGCGTACATCACCGCATTGCAATATAACCCTGTAAGTGTTCAATTTGGTATTTACAAATCCGTAATAGTGAATCCAGCTGATGCTTGAACCAAGTTGCATTTTGGCGTCTAAGTGCTATTTATCTATGCAACATAATGAATGCCTTCCAAACTTTTCACTGTTCGTATATTCGACCAGCGCATCTATACACAAGACTGCTATCGGCCGTTATCGAGGGTAGTTTTTCATATTTTGTATTGAAGTATTATAATTTTTACAATAAGTGCTGTTTTAACATCTCTCTTGGCTGTGCTAAATTTTTGAGTGAACGAGCAGTTTTGACTGTTTAACGGCTAACTTATTGTAACAACTATAATACCTCAATACAACATAATATGATAATCTACCCTCGATAATGGCCGAAAGCAGTCTTGTGTATAAAATAGATGCGCAGGGGTGCTTCTCAAGGTTTTCTTCAACGTGCATGGGTAAAAAATCAACGATAAATATATATCTTATCTTCACATTATCTGATTTTTAAGTGTGACGTTAAAAACGTTACTGATAATATTATTTTATTTTCAGGAACTGTACTGTGTGCGTAGCGACCTAGGGAACTTACTGAAAGCTCTGGGAAGACTAGATGAAGCCAAGGTACATGTCAATAATATGTTGTATTTATTTTATGTATGAAACAGATTTGTTTCATTCCCCAATTATATATTATTATTAAACTGGCGCTAGGGGCCGTTCAGGTCCATGGCCGACTGCACAACGTTTCTCCAGGCATCTCTGTCCAGCGCTCTCTCTTCCCAGTTGACTATCCCCAGCCTTTCCGCATCCCTTTGAATGTTGTCCGCCCATCTCCGTCGAGGGCGGCCAAGAGGTCGAGTGCCAGCTGGTGTGCCTTTGTAAATCCTATAGAGAGTTCTAGATCTTTCAGATCGTACAACGTGGCCCGCCCATCTGAGCCTTCTTGACCTCAGAATATTAGTGATTCTAGGTTGGTATCGGTCGAAGAGCTCAGCGTTTGTGCGGATGCGCCACCGGTGGTTCTCATTGACGGGTCCAAGTATTCTCCGGAGGATTCTGTTTTCAAACACTTGGAGCGCCTTTTCTTGTTTTTCTGTTAAACCCCACGTTTCACATCCATACATGACGATTGGCTTGATGACCACGTTATACACCCGGAATTTCGTTTTGATGGACAGCATTTTGGACCTGAACAGACGACTCAGCGCGAAGTACGCTGCATTTCCACTTCTCAGTCGGTCAGAGAGCTCTAGGGACATTTCATTTTTAGAGGTAATGTTGGAGCCCAAGTACTTGAAGAGAGAGGTTCTCTCGAACGAGGAGTTTCTTATTCCAATGTTTCCAGAGGGTTCAATGCCTCTTGTCATTTTCAAATACCTGGTCTTTCCCACATTTACTCGTAGGTTCAACCTTTTCGCTGTGTCCTCCAGAGGAGTGAAAATATCTCTGACTTCTTCTTCAGATTCTCCGAGCACCACCAAATCATCTGCGTAGCCCAATATTTTATGGGACCCATTCAGGGTAACTCCACCTTCTGCTTTCAGAGCTTCTCTAACGGCTTTCTCTAAAGCTAAGTTGAACAGCATGGGTGATAAGGAGTCGCCTTGTTTTAGTCCTGCTGTCACCTCAAAAGATTCTGATATACTACCTTGCATATGAATTCTACTTCTGGATCCGTCCATGCATACTTTTATTATATTTATAAGTTTTGACGGTATTTCAAATTCTTTCAATATATTCCAGAGAGCTTCTCTATCAATAGAGTCATATGCGGTTTTAAAATCTACAAAGAGACAGTGTACATCTTGGGCGTATTCCCATTTCTTTTCAAAGATTTGGCGCAGTGTAAAGATTTGATCGGTAGTACTGCGGTTTCGTCTAAAGCCGCATTGGTAGTCACCAAGAATGTTTTCGGCATATGGTAGAATTCTTTCGAGAATAATGTTCGACAGAACTTTGTATGCAGTAGGAAGAAGAGAGATGCCACGGTAGTTTGCACAGTTGAGTTTGTCCCCTTTCTTGAAGATAGGACAGACCAGTGATTCTTTCCATTCTTCAGGGATCTTTTCTTCCTCCCATATTTGTTGCAGTAGCTCAAGCATGGCACTAAGAAAGGTTTCTCCTCCATGCTTGAGAAGCTCCGATGGAATATTATCGTTTCCTGCCGATTTGTTATTCTTTAAATAACTCAGTGCTCCCATCAACTCTGCCTTATTTGGTGGCGGTATAAGAGGTTCTGCTGTCGCGATTTCTGGCGATTCCAAAGGTTCATCTGGTACAGAGCGTTGAAGTAAGTTTTCAAAATGGGACTTCCATATGTTTAGCACTTGCTCTTTGTTTGCCACTATCTGACCCTGTTGATCTTTGATTTGTAGCGTGCTAGGTTGAAAGCCTCTTTTTTCAAAGCTCACTTTCGAGAAGAATGATCGAGTTTTATTTCGTTTTGCTTCTTCTTCCATCTGCTCAAAATTACTTTTGATGAAGCTTCGTTTGCACTTTCTCAGATGCTTTCGGACATTTTTGCACGTCTCGCTATATCGTTTTTGTGCTTCTTCGCTCTGCGTATTTTGCAGATAGAGCGCTCTTTCTGCTCTTCTCTCCTCCACCATTTGTCGGCAAGTGTCGTCGTACCAAGGGCACTTTACTTTCTTGGGTGCCAGTCCTATCGAGACTTCAGCAGCTTTTACCATTCCTTCTTTTAGTCTCTTCCACCTCTCATCGATACTCCAGGCTTCTCCTTCGGTGAGTATTCCGATTTGGTTTTGTAACTCTTTTCTGTAGCTATCTCTTCCGTTTGGAGTTGTCAGCTTTTCTATATGGTACTTCACTCTCGTCTTCGCATTTGCGTGCGCTGTCTTTTTAAGTTTTTCCCTAAAGGTTGCTATCGATAAGTTGTGGTCCGTATCACAGTCAGCGCCTCTGTAGCTTCGAATGTTTTCAATAGCTTTATGGTGTCGTCTATCAATTAGAAAATGGTCAATCTGGTTAAAAGTCTTCCTGTCCCTTGAATTCCAAGTCACTTTATGTATATTTTTACGAGGAAAAGTGGTACTTCGGGCGATTAAGTTTTTGGCGCTGCAGAAGAGAGCCACTTTTTTACCATTTTCGTTAGAATGATCATGTAGGCTCTCTTTTCCAATAAATGGTCTGAATACAGCTTCCTTCCCTATTTTCGCATTGAAGTCTCCTAGCACACATTTGATATCATGTCCCGGTAGCCTGTCAAAAGTCGCTTCAAGGAGATCATAGAAATTATCCTTTTCGGCCTCTTCTGAAGTCTCTGTCGGGGCATGTACATTCACAAGTGATATATTAAACCATCTTCCTTTGATTCTGAGCACACATATGCGCTCGTTTACGGGTTCAAAAGAAAGTATAGCATCTGCTACTTCTCTGGCGACCACAAAACCTGTTCCGAAAACATGTTTCCCTTCTGTGTTTCCGCTATAGTAGATAACATGCTGTCCGACTATAAGTTCTCCGCTATCCGGCCAACGGGTTTCCTGGATGGCGGTAATTTGGACCTTATATTTTGACAGTTCTTCCACTAGGTTTTGAGCTGCGCCAGCTCGGTATAGACTAAGTACGTTCCAAAATCCTATCCGTAGTCCATTTTTCGGTCCGGGTCGTCTATAAGCGGTTGCCATATGTCCGAGGTATTGTGTAGTATTAGTAACCTTTGGTGATTTCACGGGAGAGAGTGGTTAACCCTCTGCCCAACCCCCAACCTGGAGGGCCAGGTCTGTTGGTCCGCGGGAGATATTTTATTTTTCTCCTACCCTTGATTAGGGCATTCTCCTATCCGCCACCTGGAGACGCGCTCTCTAGGGGTTACAGACTCCCCCGACAGACCCCCCCAATTATTATTTTTATTACTATATAAAATGTTTCAATGCTTTTACCCTTACTATTTTTATTTAAGTATATATTTAAAGAATTTTCTTCTGTCGTAATTTCAGAAAGTGAGGTAGCATTGGGCTTTGTTTACAGCTATCAAATTAGTGACGAAGATTAAAAGAAATATTTTGATCTTCAAAATATTATGTTTAAAACTTCATTACACTTTTATTACTCATAATTTTAATAATTCGTGACTCGTTTGGTACGCTTTTATGTATGTAAACGGAATCAAAATTTGAGCTCCATTGAATTTAGTGTGAAGAAATCTGTAACTGTTTATTTTGAACAAAAATTAAATAGAAACATTTATTTTTTGTGTATATGGTATGTAATTGAGTTTTTTGAATCTATTTCATGTAATGGATAGTCATACACAGAGTTATTGAAGCATGATTTTTGATTCTGTTGATTATATTAATAGTGTTTTGGCGTAATTTGCTATTGGCGCACATTTTAAAATCGTAATTCATTTGTATTATTCTTCTATTGAATCCATTTTATGATCAAAACATTAATTAAAACGATTCATTATCAGATGTGAATGTTATAATGCGAGAAGAGAACTATTATCATTTCTTTTACTAAGTATAGTAAATCATTTTTTAATATGAAACCTAGTAAGGCAGTTTTATTTTTGTATGTACGTACATTGATAATAATAATTGTCTTTATGTAACCACACACTTTGACTGCCAACGTTTAATTAAAATAATACAAAAATAATTTCCATAAATTACAGGTAGCATTCTATACTTCAGTTCAATTTCAACCTTAGTTTAGTTATTAGACAGATAACATAGATTGTTAGTGTAGTTTGCATAGGCAATCTTTTGAAAAACCATTTAGGTATACCTGCCTTCCTGTATATCTTAGTAACTAAGATATACAGGAAGGCAGGGATTCTCAACCCTTTTCCAATAGTGACCTATAAAAAAATGACACCCATCATTGCGGCTCATCTTCAAGAACATCTTGGATTTCAAAAATAACCTATAAAATGACAATGGTGTCTTCTAATTGGCTAATGATGTGCCATCCTATCCTTGTCCCCACCTCTTTGTACCACTCTGCATGAGATTACCCACTACATAATTATTAATGCAGTATCAGTTTGTTACCATAATATAACTTGAGTGAAATGCAGAGATATTGATTTTAAATTAACCTTAACTAAGGCATTCTAATAATGTACACATTACATGTTTGTCTCACTTCTACTAAGTCACCGATTCCGGTGACATAAGGTTAAGAATTGCTTAAGCTTAAGTCGCTTAGAGCAGTGCTCCACAACCTTTTCTCATCCACGGCACACTAAAGGTCTTCCCAGAATTCCGCAGCACACCACAGGTTAAACAATTTATACTCCTACCTATCGCTAAAGTTAAACACAGTGTGATACTTTAAAATAGCGTTTTTCAAATGGTGTTCGAGGTAAAATCAATCGTATTGATTCTATGTTTAGCGATTTTTTGTATTTATTAATACATCCGCGTGAATAATGGTTAGTTGTCGGCTTAACAACACCTAATTATTTGTCAAGTATTGATACAAAAATAATAAATTGTATCCCACAATCGTATGTATTAAAATATTAATGCCAGCAAAGTAAAACAAACTTTTTTTTGCTCTTAGAGCAAATTTGTAATTTGTGTTTATCTCACTTATTTGCTTGACCTGCCACGTCGCCCCCCTGAGCTTGGGCCTCCAGGCTAGAGCCCCCAGAGTACCAAAATTGCATTCCTACCTACTTATTTGATAAAAAATTATATATACATAACGCATGACGAAGAACCAAATGTACATTTTCCCATGTATTTGTATATCAATAAAATGACTAATTATTATGATACCTGAGCTTGTTTCAATAAACGTAAAAGTCTTTAGCCTTACTTACTTAGTTTGTCAGAAATAGGAGGATATTCTTCATTAACCGATATCCAGAAAATAGCATAAGCGCTTTTATAGAATTTTCGGCATTGGTTGCAAAATGGTTTCGAATCCAGTCATATTGATTGTATGAAAGTAATGATGAAATTTCTTTTGAAGCAAATTTAAATGTTTTTGAGATGGATCCAAAATTAATTGCTTGTTTTCATTGGTGGTCTGGTAGAGATCCTTGTCTTAGCTCCTTCTAATTTATCAGATCACGTCAATTTGTTCATTCTGACCTTGCATTGTTTTATTAAGTTCATGCAGGTGCTCAGATGTATTACCAGCCATGTACGCAAATTTGGCTATTAAGTAAGTATTGTATAATATACAAAATTATTTGTGTTTTTTTTAACAATGCTCCGCGGCACACCGGTTGCGAAACACTGGCTTAGAGCAATGTTTTTTAACCTTTTTACATCCGCGGACCACAAAAAAATCAAAAAATGTTTTGCGGACCATCAACATTGGAATAAAATAATAAATATTTATATTTACACTATTTTTGAAACAACAATTGTCGAAATATATTACAACCCCACTTCAAATGTTCGGTTTCCAGGAAACTATTTTTGAACTGCAGAAAATTTTTGCAGCCCACCAAAAATTTTCGCGGACCACCGGTTAAGAAACCATGGCTTAGAGCATGGGTGGCCAACCTTTTCAGCAGCCGGGCCAGATTCTAAAAATTAGATTTTCTACCGGGCCGCACAACTGATTTTTTTATTACACAAAACAAAAAATAAATATTTATATTATAAAATATACTTATTAAATAAAATAAAACAAAGATGAGAATCAAACATATTTATTAGATTTTTTTTTAAATAATAAAAAATAAACAAAATAATATAAAAATAATAAATGTTAGTGAGAAGTTTGATTTTGTGCGGCAGAACTAAGTGCATCAATATCGATATCGGATGAGGTTGTTCCTACACGCAAACAGTTATCCAAATGCACATCAGTGATTCATGTTCTCACTCGGGATTTGATATGCTTCATCCGACTAAAAAGCAGTTCAGAGTGTTTCCAAATAGCGAGGTCATTATTAGAGCATGTATGTAAAACTCTTCCAAACCAACCTGATGGAATTTCTCCTTTAACTGTTCATCGCAACATATTTCACAATATTCCATTTGGGAGTATGTGCCTGTTTGCATGCGAATTCAAATTCGAGTGAGCCAATATCGAATCTTAGTTTGCGAAATTAGCACATCTAGCGGCAGCATTTGATATTATTTTTATTTTCTCACTGCTCCACGGGCCACAAGTTGACATCCAACGGGCAGGATGCTGCCCATTGGCCGCGGTTAGCCACCCATGGCTTAGAGTATCAAACAATATTGTATTTTTGTTTTTGGTTTGTCACAGTGTATACTCAGTGTAAAAAAACCAAATACAAAATCAAACCAATTCTAAAAATTTCGAGCAAAATAATACGGTCAAACACGTTCCATATGACACACCTAGCAACCTTCAACGACACAGCTGTTGAGAATGGGCGTTTTAGTGAATATAATATATTTTTTTATAGTGAATGTAGAGCAAGTAGGTACATATAGAAACTTAATAATATTAACTTCCAAAAGTTACAATACATTGAAAATACACCAAATAGTTTAAGTCAGTATGGAGTAGAAGAGAATTCAATTCAATCCTGACATTTATAATTATTTATGTCATACACATACATATTATGTTTATTGTTGTAGAATGACGTCAGCATTTCTAAATAAAACTCATTTTTCATAATTAATTTCTATACTTTACATGATTTTGAATAAGTGTAATATGCCCAGTGCTGTGCTGTTTCGAAAGGAAATGATATTTTTCTCTTTTTTTCACAAATACAAAAAGGAAATCTGTAAAAATAGACACATACATATGGCATATTGACAACTATAGGGCCCCAACTGCAAATTTGTAGAAACCGCCATTTGATGTTAAAATGTGACTTAATAAATCTTTATAATTTTTTGAAAACGTTTATCATACAGGCATTTCTTTAAATTTGGTTCAATCTCAACTAGTCATGCTAGTTGCAGATGTGGCCCGACCTTATAACTGTAAATAGATGTTGCAATACTTATAATTGTATATTCTCTAGATATAGGCCCAACTATTTTTTTAACCATAGAGGTTTGGTTATTTGGCTATCAAAAGGCATTTAAAAATTTCATATTATTGTGTAAAAAAACGAAAAATGAATAATTGACAAATATGGCCCTATAGTCATCAGTATGTGATATGTAAAATGCTCATGCGTAATGTCATAGATTTATCTTTGATTAATTTTATGTTTGATTTTCAGGTTTTGCTGTCTTGTAATAATTTGTTATTGTCCATTCATTGATATTTTTACAGTTGTTTCCTGCACCTGTCTAAACATTAATTTAGGAATGCACGTTTCGGAAATTTTACCACCTGAGTGTCCGACCATCTCAGAAAATAATATTCTTGTGTGCTATTCTTAAATTTGAGCATAGGAAACAACTGTACATACTTTCATTATGGTACAGTTAAACCAGTCTTTTTAATCTCCCATTCCTAAAAAACAATTTTCACTATTCCTACCAATTATTAGAGAAAAACACTGCATAGTCAATAAATTTTCATTCATAATTTCAGATTTTAAAAATGAAATATGAGAACACAATATTGTTACCAATCCGGGATAGTTTGTATACCAAATTGACAAAAATAACACATCTACATACACACTATTACATTAAGTATTGACATTTTATTATTATATAGGTAATTATGCTGATATTGTGGACTGGTTTGCCGATTTCATTTCTTCTTGACCGGATATATGCCACAAGCGCCCTACAAAACCGGCCATAGAAAATGACATACATTACATATACTGGCCCTGCGCATCTATTCTATACACAAGACTGCTATTGGCAGATATTGAGGGTAGATTATCATGTTTGTGGAATCATAGTGAAACACTTAAACGTGACATTATGCTAAAATATAATCAATATCATATTGATTTTAAGAAATGCTTCCTCAGGTAAAAAAAGTGCGATGCTATGCAGAGTTGTGCTACGCATGTTGCATTTATACAATAACTAGCAGTATCACCCGCCGCTGCCCAGCAGCCCGATTTTGTAACTATCGACTCGTGTGTGCGAGAATTGTGCGACATGACAAGTTATTATCGCCCATTTCATGTCGTATACCATAATACCTATTCTGGTAGCCACTCGCTAAGGACTCTTTTAACTCGCGAGTAACCAGTTGGCAACACCGAGAAAATTTATGTCTATGGTACGAGATGAAATGTCAAACGAAATTATTATATTTGTTGGGTATGTTTGTGTATAATACCTAAATATTCAATTAATTTAGTATAATATGATATAGTTATTTACGTAGAAAATAACCTCCCATAAATGCGAAACCATACAATATCGTATAAATATAAAATAAACACAGTGCCTTCAATAACATATATTTTTATGTAGGTATTTATTCATTATAAAATATTAACATAATTGAACTCAAGATAACTAGTAACATCGCGAATAATATAATTTGGCATCTTTATTGTTAATTGGTATAGCGTAATTTCCGTGTTCTTTCCGTGAGCGATACTCATTCATTTTGACGTTTTGATTTTCAAGGTCACTGTCACATATGAAACGAAATATCAAAATACACATGTAAATCAGGAAATAGGTACACGAATTTACATCGTTCGTCGAGCAAAAGAAAGGAGAAGTTTCAGTTAAGTGATCTTAATTGAAATCAGGTAAGGTTATATCCGTCTCAACATTATACCTACCTACGACTTTTTAATTCTCCATGGATATAATATTATAAACGTCATGATGGGTCAAATTGTCATCTTCTACGTCTTTGATTAATTTTAAGCTGTACAACCATATTTATATTTTCGCATTGGAAACTCTTCACGCTTGTAGGTAGGAACATTAAACTTACGACAAAATATACAATACTATACCTATATTGCGTCAGAGTTTGTGAAAGATATCTCACAAGCTCTTGGTTTAACCGGAAATTAAAAAATCTGTTTCGCAGATGATTATGTGATCCTAAAAGTGCAGCAAAAGTAACTATTTCTGGGATTGACATCTTTTACAATAATTGGGTGAATGATACAAATATATAGCAATGCTTTGGCGAAATATAAAATAATAATATGTAATTATTCTCGCGAGCCCAATAATAAAATAGTATCTTTTCGCAGCCTAGCCTTTCATTTTTGACAGCTCAAAACATAACTATGTTATCGGCGCGAGGCATCAACGCGCATGCCCACCGACTCAAGGCGTATGGGCGACTCTAGTCACGAGTGCCCTTTGGTATGGGCAATAATGTCGACGCGGATTATGACTAATTCAGGTAGTGATAAAGTTACAACATACCATATTTCGATAACATATGTCACGTTGGCGAATAACTATGATGTCCCACACGAGTCGTTAGTTACTGAATCGGGCTGCAGGAGTGGAATGGCTTAATATTTGAAAATTAAAAATTCTAAATTTAATTTGTATACTGCAAAGGATTGAATTTAAAAAATACGGAATCGCGATAGAAATGTTTACGCCAAATCATCAGATTGTCTATATACAATCTGTCAGAGCTGAAAATTGCACATAGGGTGAGTCTCGCTGAGTCTTTTTGAATTGGATTCATTAGAAAATTTGGCAGCATTCGTTGCCCGCGCCGCGCTGTCTCAATTGTCTCCCTACCGATTAGCGATTCTAATAACACAATTATTTGCATCTAACTTTGCCATTTGACCCCCGATCGAGCTGAAATAAACGCCAATATTTTTTAAATATACACATTCTAGCGACATTTTCTATGAAAATGGGGTTTGCAGCATTAACTGCCGCGTTTCAAGGACCTGTACGCGGCGGCCTTTTTCCGCAAAAACCGTAAAACTGTCCCCGGGGTGCAACGGGTTAAATCTGAAATTCGAGACAATGATAACGCACACCGGCTCGTCAGCCTCCGTCCACCCTCCAAATTTTGTTGAAATCCGACTACATGTGTGAATTTGTCTAAAGAAAAACCGACACCAGGACGGTACATACAAACATCCAAATATTATATTCTTTAATAATAATAAAATAAAAAGATTTCTGACTAATTCATAGTTTTAATATTTTTTATATATAGGTACTTATTTTAAAAATATCATTAAAAAATATAAATAAAAATGATTTCAAGTTATATCTACACATTTATATTTTTATAAAAATTGATGTTCTTTAAAATATTTATACCTCTAAGGGCGTGCGCACGACTCACCAAAGTTACATTGCAATCGGATTAATGGTATAGGAATGCATACAAATAGAAGAAGAAGTTGGTTGTACTAATTTAGAAACCTTTGGAGGTGTGCGCACAACAACCGACAAAAGTTTCATCGCAATTCATTTTCAGTTAATTCTGTTTTGTATGACCCACAATGTTATAAGCCGATGCTTAAGCCACTCGGCCATCCTTTACCTTAACATGTTACAGGATATGAACTGAAAGTTTTGATGATTGACTCTAGAGATTCTTGTTTTATAAGTTTTTTCATTTCCGTATCGAATTTAAAAAATCTTTCCTGTTTTTTTATGCCTCCTCACCACTAAATACCCCAACGCCTCATAATCCACAAGACACTGCGAGGAGAAGGAACGTCTCATCATTTTTTTTTTTTTTAATGAACAGGAGGAGAGACAAGACTAAAAATTTTGATTTGTTTTAAAAAAATGGCTTCTGTGTTATTGTTAAGTTGAACTTTATTGTTGTACTTAGGCATTGTGTAATTTTCGCAAATTAGTTTCACTGCCAGTAAAGGGCATTTATTTACATAATTTTTTAATATTACAAGCATTGATTAAACGGAATGAAACCAAATTCTCTTGCTCGGTCACTGGAAATAACATTGCGAGAGTTACATGATTATTTGAAAACAATGCCAATCTACTTTCTGAAATTTTCGATAGATATTTTCTTGTTACAATTTTTTGATATTAATTTATATTATTGTTTTCATATTATTTTCGTTTAATCCACTTTCGTACATCACTCTTTTATTAATTGTGTTCAAATCCTTTATTTTTAAATAAATCAACACTAATTCTATTCATTTCTATTTCTTTCAAAATATACTTTATTTCTATAAACAAATTACCATGGATATGTTTATATTATAAATTATAATCACCTTTTCTTCGACATTCCATAATAAAAACCATACATAGATTTTTATCATTCTTATGATTATTCTTACGTTTTCATATTACGTAAAACTTAATTAATGACTGTCATTGTGTGATTCTTCAAACAAATTCTTCGGATGAAAAACAGATCAGCATTCCAAAAGTAAATATGATATAATTATTAATCTATTGCATTTATTCATGACAAGATCATAAATCGCTTTGTAAATCAATCCGAAGATTACCTTGTCACTATTTTACAAGAACCACATCTCACTTCAAGGTTTGCAGATTTGGCCTCTTTCATTACTGTTGTTCATTTAATTATAGCATTCCACTAGAATAATAATTATTCTTTATACACAGATTTTATCAATTATAAATTTGGAGTTAAATGACTATGGGTAGTCACCATTTGAACGGTTAATATCATTGAGCGATAGGTAGGTTTATGAGTTCCATATCATTCATTATACTGTAATATATGAAAAATTTCGGCATACTTATAAATAGCATAGTGTAAAGCCCTAAGAGTGACTATATTATAACTTGTGATGGATAGCTTGTTTGATTATAATATATGTATATGGGGATAAACAACTCGTGCCGTGTCAGCATATTGATCGGCAATATTAAATAACTGACCGCAATTACGAATTTCTTAATATTCATTTCCCGTAGT
Organism: Rhyacophila brunnea; assembly: GCF_057557595.1. NCBI lineage: Eukaryota > Metazoa > Arthropoda > Insecta > Trichoptera > Rhyacophilidae > Rhyacophila > Rhyacophila brunnea. Next base: position 70,415 of record NW_028232891.1, on the reverse strand, counting down.
GGCAAACTCAGTAAATAGCTCAATGTATTTATAATTTCTGCAGTATCTGTAATAGTTATTTCCTAAATATTCTCTTCCCGGGAAAAACACATCGCACCCTATTGTCATTGTATTTATTATATTGTACCGATTTTACCCCTGTACTGATGTAACAGTAAATAAACTCTCGCTTCTCCATCATCACGAACAACCACGACTGTCTTTCATCTGCATCACCTATCTACCTACCTATAGATTCCTACACGTACATAATTAACTTTATTTGTACTGTGACTTGTATTATGTTAAACTTTATGATCATTTTTTTTTTTCATTTCTACATATTGTAGCAATGCAACTTGTCAGAAACTCATTATGATGAAAGCATAATATTATAAACTATTCGTTAGACCCAATTTCTTTTGTAGGTGTCACTACCGGTAAATTTTCTTCTTAATAATTTTGATAAACGAGTTGTTGTAACATACGTCTTATTTTTCTAAAACATTTTGGCAAAGCAATAAATGTACATAATAATAAATAGTACAGCAATAGCTCAATACTCTGCTATAATTATAACGATACTGTGCACATTTTAAACGGTTTGACAGAAACAAAATCTTTAATGCATGGTTGGTAGCAACGTTCATTATTGACAACTGGATTCGTTCATTCCTTGTTGCTCCAAGAATGGCTTTTCAAAATGTGTCATTTAAAAATAGGTTATGTTGAACCGTTTTTTAGTTTATTCACATTCAAGTTGTACATTTGTCGTTAGGTTGTGTGAATTTTCGCAGACCCGGCTGACAATCACTATCATATGTGTTTTAAACACGTTTCAATTGGTAGTCATATTAATTTCAATCAATTTAAACACATTGTTTTATAAATTACTCATATTATATCACACATAATTGAACGAATATTTCTAATTTCATTGTATTTTTATAATATCAGAGATTAGGTGTTTGGAGAGTCTCCATCTTGGAATTACCTGCATTTTGATACAATCGTTTTGGACAACGGACGGGCCCAATCGAGCATTCTGCTGTTGGAAAGGTATAGTAGACTGCTTCCCTGTCCCCCCAACAAAACGCTATGGGCTCCGGGCTTTCATATACGACAACAAGATTTAATGATTTTCACACTGTTTTAGTTCAAGATTTTTTTCTATGGATGCGGTCAGTTACCATCAATTTATGCGTAAGCTTTAACAATTACATTTATACAAACAATGAAGAGTACGCTGGACTCCGTGGCTTTGTTCTAGCAAGTGCTCGTACCCAAATTTATTTTGAGTGTATTCTTTCACCCGATATCCAAGTTTACTCTTAATTGTCTGTTCTGCTTTTGGCGTAGATTTCAATATTATTTTTTTTATTTTCAGGAAGGATTTTTGCAGTCATCTTGTATTTCAACATGTTTTTTGATTGTTTTGACTGTGTTAGTAATTCTTACAGATGGGGCATTACAAATTTTTCTTTTTTGGAAGTTTACAGGTACTGTTTGTTTTTTAGTGTCCAATGATCGTAACCTGTAAGCATTTTATTTTCTCTAGGCTATAAGGCGTAAATTATTTTAAAGCGTAAATGTTGTGATATTAGAGTATATTACTTGGTCGATGTGATATTGATAATATGCTCAACAAAATAATATGTTTTATTTTTCAATACATTTTAATCAATCAATATGCAGATTTTTTATTATATTTATTAATTATTTTAATATACAAAGTATTTGCTATACCTACTCATTTTATTATAAACCCATTTTCACTGAATTAACATAATATAGTATATGAAAACTTTTCAATAACCATTCGAGAATTTTTATTAATTTTATTTAAATTTAATACATAATATATAGATCAATGATTATCAATATAATGGTGATTGAATAAGAAACCTCCAAAAAATTAATCATGTAGAATGATCACAGAGGCTAGAGCCATTCTATTAACTATGGTGAAAATACTACCCAGTTAGCGATTCTTTTACAAATCAGTTCCACTTTTATAACTGTGATAACGTGATATTTTACGATTTCCACCCTACCACGCATATTAAATCCCCACAGAGCTAGTTTGGAGAGATATTATAATTGATAAACATTGTGAATTTAGTTGTCAAACTGAAAAAAACATGAAGTTTATTTTTAAATTGTATTTCGCTTAAATTTGAGAAATGTTGTCAACATGTGCGGAAATTTAATATACGTACTGTGAAAAGAATTTATTTTTATATTAATATTGAATAAAAATTGTCAAACAATAATTGTTGTGTGATACGGGCTGTATGGTTTTAAAACCGAAGATCCCCGACGTTATTCGAAGTAGGTATTCGGGCGTGAGCAACTCAAACCGTCGCTCGCGAAGACACGTTTCAGGAAGAAAAAATATGTACATATTGGTTTTGCATGCAACTCTTTCTCATTGCAAAAGCATTAATCCATATAAGATTTCTGGGCGCTTTCCGACAGACGAGCGAAATGGTATATCGCTCCCATGAACAAGTCTTTAAAATAGCCGGTTAGAAACACATATTAGAATTTGTTTTTGTATATGAACTAATGACCACGGTAATAGATCAGAACACTTTTAATAAATCAAATATAAATGAAATACTTATTTAAAAAAAATATTTTTTTCGCATAAATTGAGTGGGTGGGTGTTCACCGCTCCAGCGCTCTCAGGGGCACATCGCCACTGGTTCCACCCATTTATAAGTTTTAGCCACCAAATGCTATCAAAAACAAATGTCAAAATATTATATTATAATTATTTATATTATGTAGCCGCATGAGCGAGTGATAATGTGTCACATGATCTTTTTCATGTGTTTCGATCCAGGGCATGGACATGGATTTAGTAGATTCAGCAAGTAGATATGTAAATACGACGGTTATAACCGGTTACCCGGTTAGTTATTCGCAGAATAACCACTAACCGGGTAGTATTTTCCCTCTGGTTAATTGGAAGCCCTACTCTTAGATATTAAAAAAATTAAAAAAAGTGTCCCAAAGATGGGTTTATAAGCCTGAAACAACTGCAACATAAATAACTCATATCGTAAAATTAACAAAAAAATCTTAACCATTATAATGTGGGTCTAAAGCCAGTTCAATTAATTGGAAAGTTCATGCTGCAAGCTCAGTCTAATTATTTTAATGTTATTTATCTCGTCATCTTATTAAAAATCTATTTTAAATAATACACATTATATTAAATTATTATTTCATATTCGATAATCATATTAAATCCTTTGTTTTTACTGTAATATAAAAGCTACATGTTGACAGATATATTATACTGTTATCACTTATTAGTGTATTTTCAAACAGGAACTTTTTGTCCATGTGGTAAAACTGTGAACTAACAAAGCCCATCCTGTGCAATTGTTTGCTTTTCTGTTTTCAAATGAGGCACGCCCCAAAATTGATGCTTTTTATAACAAAAATATCTCTAAAACGATCAGGAGAGATGTTAGAATTATTAGTAAACTTTTGGTTTAATGCGAAGAAGAAAAGGAGTCGGAGAAGTTTTCTATATGAGACTACAGCGACTTCCTGTAATCGACGAGATCTTGTTGTCGGAGAGTAGTTCACTAAACAATAGCATAATTACAATTACATTCAATCTCAAATATTTGTTTTTTAAATACTGTGACAATCAAAATAACTAGGAACCAATAATTTGTGATATAAATAATTAAATGCTCTTTCAAATTCATTAAGAGCATACTTCAGTGAAACGGCAAATAATTTTCAACAGTAGGTGTGATGAAATTTCTCACTAGTCGCCAATCGAGGCGGACAGTCGAAAACATTCTTAAATCATGTAAAGATGACTAAAAAACTTAAGTATGTACTTAAAAAAGAAAACATGTCAATGAATATATTATTATTATTAGTAATATAACATTAAATGGAGGCATGCTGGATATGACAAAATTTCATTATATTATGTAATGCTAGCAGATGGTCAAATCAAACTATGTACTGAACTCTTTTCACCATTTACATATCTATTTAAAACTGGCATATTATTAATTCCATCCATTAAGTATTATCCTATACTCACATATGCATTATTTTTTTTATGTAGAATATGCGTAGTTATATACTGTATTTATGTTTCAACATTTTTCATTACCATTATGGCATATGCTTTATATTTTTCTTTTGTTATTTAGGCATGTTATCTAAAGGCAATAGAGACAAGACCGGATTTTGCCGTAGCCTGGAGTAACTTGGGTTGCGTTTTTAACTCACAAATCGAAATATGGCTGGCGATACATCACTTTGAAAAAGCTGTTGCACTGGACCCTAATTTTCTGGATGCCTATATCAATCTCGGAAACGTTCTCAAGGAAGCTAGAATATTCGATAGGTAAGTACATATTTATTTTACATTTAATATGTTACCCAAGATCTGGTATGAATATGGTATTTGCAATTACGCAATATGAAACAATATCATTCAAATTACCTCCCTGCAGATCGATTTCCTAACTATCGAGGCCCGAGGTGTAACATGAGTTGGCAACACTGCCAAAATTGCCAAAATAAAACAAACGAAGCCGAGATAATCGATGTCTTTGGTACAAAAAAATAGAAACGTCAAACGAAATCAATATGTTTGTTAATTATGTATATGTATAATACGTATATATTCGATTGATTTAGTATAATATGATGATATGGTTACGTACAAAATAACCTCACATAAATGCGAAACCACATAAATATTATTACACTATAAAGCAAAATAAACAAAATGCTCTTCAATAACATCCTTTTAAATGTATTTATTCATTACAAATGTATGTAGTAACATTGTGAATAACATAGTTAGGTATTTTAATTCTGTTTATCTCACAATTTCCGTGTTATACAGCGATTTATGTCTTTTGACATTTCTGGAACAGAAGAAAACATAAGCTTTAATATAGATACCTTATCAAAAACATGATGAATCTAAAAAAGAGGAAGGGTGGCAAGAACTCGACGATATGTGCGTATGTATCTTATAAATTTGACAATTAAAGGTTCAACAATCACTATATTTTCCGTCGGAAAATATTCATACATTTTACAAATCTAAATATCAAAATAAACAAGTCGTGTGCCAAAATAACAATATATCGTGTGAGAATTTGCGAAAGATATCTCACAAGCTCTTTGTTTAACCGGAAATTACCAATACATTCGCAAAATATTAAATAATATATTAATAATTATTCTCGGGAGTCCAATAATTATATCTTTTCGTAGCTTTTCACTATTGACAGTTCAAAACGATCGACGCGAGGCACTCTATCATGAATCAATTAATTAGTCTATGACCCAATGCGCATACCCACACACTTATTTGTTGTATGGGATGTTAACGATACTAGTTCACCCGGTCAATAGTGTCGACACAAATTTGACTCATTCCGGTAAAGATATAGTTACAACAAAGCAAAAATCAATACGTCACAATCGAAATCATTTGCGACTGACTTTGAATCTCCCGAGTTACAACATAGCGCCCTTGCAGCTCACGATCCGCCTTCGGCAATTTTTCATGACTTTCACACATTTCAGGCTCTATCGTTAAGCCTTTCAAGAGTTTGTAGATTGTTCGTATAGACACTTCCTTTCGCATAAGCCCACAAAAAGAAATCCAACGGTGTCAAGTCGCATGATCTTGATGGGCAATTGAAATTGCTGTCTTGAAATTAAACGGCCATCGAACTTTTCTCGCAATAAAACCAGTATTTCCTGAGCTGGATGTAGCCCTATTCTGTTGAAACCACATGTTTTCCAAATCGAAATCTTCTAATTTCGATCACAAAAAGTCAATAATCATTTGCCTGTAGCGAACGTCATTAACGCCACGTCTCAGACCAAAAACAGTAACTGTTGGAAGAATGTAACAGCCTCAGTTGAATCGGCTGTTATGGGTGTTTTTGCACCCAAATATGGCAGTTTTGCTTATTAATATACCTATTAAGATGAAAATTTGCTTCATCACTGAATTTACTTGAAAACCTGCTCTTTCAAGACTCAATCGGCGAATCTGTGATGCTGCTCATGGTTTTTTGGCTTTAGTTATTGCGTGAGTTGGATCTTACATGTGTGTAGGTGAAAGTCTTTCTGCAAAATTCGTCATAAAGGGCCGTATGAGGGGCCAAGTCACTGATCTTCTTGGAATTGACATTTCTAGCTCTTTCGCATGAATGGGCTCGATGAACAGGTGATCCGAAACACTACCGGTTTCTTCAAAATTTTTAATCAGCTTCTGAATACAGTCTTCAGTTGGGCAATGATTTCTATCGAATGATGACCTTAATTTTCGCAGTACAACCATCAAAGATTTGTTATTATCGTAGTATTATTATACGATTTTTATGCATTCGAAACGATTCATTGTGTTGGTTTGTAAACTTTCAACTGACAATACAGTACTCTCTCAGATACATTTCATCACTGTCACAACACCGTTGTATATTAAGCAAACACATTTGTCCTTAGTTTCAATAGTACCCAGTCTTCTTCACAATCACTGCTCAATTGATACATTCATTGTTTTTTACTCATTTTGGGGTAAAATATTTTTGATAAAAAATCAACTGCAGCGACGACACGTAATGTGGTGCAACACTAAAATTTAGACAGAACGGCGTTGCCAGCAAGAAAAATACGCACCTAATTCCACAATAATTTTTTTTTTTTTTTTTCCGACCATGTCCGATCCTAATAGGATCATATGGGCCTCCACAGAGTAGAGGTTTGTATTGACAAATTTTGTTTTTTACGAGAAATGGATGTCAGCCACTTGCTCAACCTATTAGGTCCATACCCTGACTCACACACAAATTGAAAAACAATATGTGTACTTGCCAGACCCAGGATTCGAACCCGAGACCCACGGCGTGATAGTCCAACGCTCAAGCCGCGTATAATAATATTATGTAACCTTCACTCACTGACAGTGGAATTAAAACTTATTCGTAAAATAACAATAATATGGTTATTCTGTTGCGATTTCAATAAAATTTATTTTCAAATAAATGTTATTTAATACTTTATAAAGTTTTTGCTTCTACCTGCCATCTTTGACCAGACATTATATTATTTTGTATACACGTTTTTTTGTGATTGTTCATCTAAATAATGATATAAAAATGGACTAAAGGTTAGGTACCTCACCTCCTCAGGCTAATGAATATACAACTTTTGTGTCTTCTTTTTCCAGATATGACAATTCTGATAATCAAATTCTGACGACTCTAAAGTGGAAAATTTGATAAAGAAGCTAAATGAGACATGAGTGGCCAAAGCGACCATTCCTAACCGCCCGCCTGTCTGATATGTACACATCTCTGATGCCCGTCTCACACAGCGTGCGAGACAAGCCGTGCGACAGAGTCATCTAGACGGCTGTATCTGTCTATCATTATTTTCCATTATTAAACTAACTTGTTATTTTTGTACTGTGGTTAATATTTACGAGCAATATTTGTAAAGCTAATAATAAGCATATTGCTTGCGATAATACAAGTTAAATAAAAGATATACTTACAAATAAAATAAAATTAAATACAATTTTTAATAGGTATTATTAAAATTTTATTAGTAATCATCTTGTCCATACCTAATCATCACCGTAGCCTATGTGTCCGATTTTTAGCCCATATTTCAATATTTTTAAAAATTTAAACTTCTTCAGGTCTGCAAAAGAAATAATATTTTTTATCAGAACACTCGTAATATATAATTCAAGTTCTCGGTTTGTTGTAGACATACAGATGATCGATTTGAATAGTGAATTGGTTATCAGTGTTATCACCATTCCTAAAGCTAAACTATACAACATAAGTACATAATTAAATAATATGATAATTATATGGTTGAGGTTATAATTTTACAAATGGATGTGCGGTGTTATCGACATGGGCTAACACTAAATAACGCCAATAACGAAAACTGATAAGTCCACCATTCAATATTAGTGGGAAATCACACATGTGCCGAATATGCATAGGTATGTTTACTAGCTAATTAACCCATATATGCAATAAGTTGGGTGTGTCAACATATTTTATGTTTATATCACTTTTAATTTAATAATTGGTTTCTGTAAATCTTTAGATTTTCAAATATTTCACATAGAATACGGAGGGAGGTATTTCTTGTTAGATTTTGCCTAATTGAGTTGAATTCGAGTGCTTAAAGTCAGACAACGTTATCTACAAAAAAGTTTTTTTTTTTTTTTTGAGATAACGTTATTTTACATTTATGGCTACATGATAGTCAAACAACGTTATGTCAATCTTTTCTAATTTCTTATTAAATCGTCAGTAAAGTTTAACGCTAACTACATAAGTTACCCTTGCTTTCATATTTTTTTAAAACTATCCCTATAAATTTTAACATCATCATAAGCAAGATAAATGTACAATACACAATAAATTATAAAATATTAACATTATGTTTTAAATAAACATATCCCTTGTTGAGTTACAAGAATCTAAAATAACGATTTTTGGCTCTCCTGTAAAGTTGCACTTTTGTAGATAGTGTTGTTTGACACTAAGCCCTCGAATTGACAAAAGATGAAATCTACAATGAATCAGGGGAATCAGTGCAACAAGTTAGAAAGAATTGTGGTGATTATTCATATAAGCTGCGCCCACTTTAACAAATCTCCACCCGGTGCAAAGGGTGGAGGTAGGCTGTTAAGATCTGACATAAATAGTGCACACTAAACTTTGTCAAACATACTTATTTGTTTTCATTGACCTGAGGAATACAAATTGACCGTCTGCAAATTGGTCAGTTTTTACAATAAAATTAAACCTTGCTTAAACGAAACCATCATAATATAGATTGTTTATTTCTGTGTTGATAGTAATTGACGTCATAGATTATAAGACACACATTGAATTCAGTGACACCAAAATTGGAAAAAAAATACTAAAATTTAAGTCAAAAACACGTCACAAGTATATTTGTTTTTACTGATTTGGAAGGGAGCTAAAAATTACCGGTATCTAACTGACAAAATGCTTTTTTTGGATATGAGTTCAGCATAATATCTGTTTTTGCTTAAAATATGCAAAAACCCATAATCCATACGCTCCTGTCAAGAATCTCGGTAACCGACTTGCAATAAAATCATACTTACGCAGGATGACGAAAAAGAGCCTGGTGGCGACTTGTTTCTTGGACAGACCGTAGGCCGGGTTGAATTCTCTCTCGACGATATCTTCCAATCTGAGCGGATGAACGCCGTCCTCCTTGGCTCTCATAACCATCATCAAGATCTTGGCCGGACTCCACAACTCTCTGAATGATACAAATTTAAGGACATTTTAGTGAAATAATATGTAAAATCGCAGGGTTTCAGACAATTTATACAGTAGCAAACGTCTAATAAATAAAACAAGATTTATCAAATGTTAGTACACTCCCAATTATCCGTGCACGAACAACGATATAATAGCTCATTAGAAAATCATTAAAATATGCGCTGCAAACAAACCAAAATCGCAGATTTTCTTAATACATAATGAGTATTAAACATGTTAAAATATTTGTCTGCATTAAAAATGTATTAGGTATTATGTAATACCATACTTAGTTGGGATTACCCATATTTTTGTTTATCCGTGCCGCCTCTCCCCACCATTAGCTCGGATAATCGGGAGTCTACTGTACATAAATATATACTGTTACCAATAGTTAAATGTGATTACAATACCAGACGAATGTGTCAATGCAAACGTTTGATGTTTTTAATTAACTATTTCTTTTATTCAACGAGTAATTCACAAGATTTAAGAATGTACTATTCTAATTATTGAACATACATAATTTTGAAAAACACTTCTGAGAAAATATATTATAACCAATAGAAAAAATCCTAAGAGAAGAATGCTGATGAGCAGGTATTTAAAAAAAAGGCCAATAGTTAAAATATGTCGCAATTAGTTCGTCGCCTTGTAGCATAGAGGGTAATGTGCGGACGGGGCGTAAACCCAAGAGATGCAGAGTTTGATTCCCTGCCGGGGTAGCTTACTTTTTTCAAAAAAGATTTTTTTCTATTGGTTATAATATATTTTCTCAGAAGCGTTTTTCAAAATTATGTATGTTTGAGGTTTTGTTTCCTTATAAAATAAAACTAACTGTACACTGGACTGTCTTGTCTGATCGAGCTATGTAGTTTTGAATGTGAAATAAAATGTCCTTGACGTCCATGTTTAAAGTCAGTCGTAGAATATAAAAAATGACGATAAATATAAACGAATTTATCTGACGAACGGAGCTGAATATTTGAAACCAATAGCTTCAATTCGAGGGCTTAGTGTCAAACAACACTATCTACAAAAGTGCAACTTTACAGGAGAGCCAAAAATCGTTATTTTAGATTCTTGTAACTTAACAAGGGAAATGTTTATTTAAAACCTAATGTTAATATTTTATAATTCATTGTGTATTGTACATTTATCTTGCTTATGATGATGTTAAAATTTATAGGGATAGTTTTAAAAAAATATGAAAACAAGGATAACTTATGTAATTAGCGTTAAACTTTACTGACGATTTAATAAGAAATTAGAAAAGATTGACATAACGTTGTTTGACTATCATGTAGCCAGAAATGTAAAATATCGTTATCTCAAAAAAAAAAAAAAAAACACTTTTTTGTAGATAACGTTGTCTGACTTTAAGCACTCGAATTGTTCTTTGGGGTTCCTCACACACAACAATCTGCTAGTGTATAGTGTAATAATGACAAATTGAACTTACTCCAACGTGATTTTTCTTTGGTTTATCACGACGTTGCCACCGAGAGACACCGGAGTCCTGTCAATGCTGCCATTGGCCGTTGATGAGCCAGTTAGGGTCAATCGCTCTTCCTTCAACAGCAGGCCACCACCGTCTCGCAGTAGGGTGTTTTCGTGTATCTGCACGACAGTGGTGGGTGACGGAATGTCCGTGGGGCATTGGTAGGACCACTCGAGCCCCAGAGGAAGGTTGGGCTGTTCAAACGGGTTCACTGTGGACGCCGGGGTCCTGTTATCGCTGCGATTGGCCGTAGAAGAGCCAGTCTTTTTCTTCACCACCTGAGGAGGGGTGGGCTGTTCAGACCGGTTCACTGTGGACGCCGGGGTCCCTCGTGCTCTAGCAGACTGAAATATTAGGATTGATTATTATGTTATCATTAAGAGGTCTTTGCTAAAATGTGTATATTCCAAATATTATTAACATGAACAGACACCTATTAGCCACTTTCCTTTTTGAAGAACTTACGAGTATGTATATCAGTTGTTCATAAAAATCAGTAAGTTGACCAGTGAAAAACTAAACAATTTTTTTAATGAAAAGTTGAAAAAAAATCCTATTAATGTCAGAATATCAGCCAGCATGCATTAAAACTACTGCAGAAAATCATGCCACGTGACATTGCCACACATTTTTTACAAACTGTGATTCAAGATAATATAATACGTATATTGCTTAGTTTCCACTTCTAAGATGACGCAATTATACTGCCGGCATCATCCAAATTTAGGATTGTTTTGAAGGAAGGTTTTGTGGTTTTAATTGTGATAAATAATCCTACTATAACCAGTGGGGGGGGATGCTCATCGTATACCAGGCCTGGACAAACTACGGCCAAAAAACTGTTGAAAAAAACGTTTCGTTTTTCTCATTAATTTGTTGGCTATTAGAGAATCATTCATTTTTTAATGTTGAAATTCCTTTTTCATGATAACAAATAATGTATGTGTGGGCGCTCACCATGATATCGTCAAAGTTGTTAATCTATTCAAGTACAATACATTGTAGAAACCAAAGTATGTTTAAGCATTTCGATAATATTGTAAACAGGCATCAAGCATTGCAGTCTACTGATTGAGCAAGAGGTCAAAACCCTAAAGCAATTTACCGATAACAATATTATTAGATTTGCATTTTAAATATTAGCATTTTGCAACATAGTCGAAACGACAATGTGTGCCAAGTAGCCCGTTTTCCGGATAACATATTAATTGCATAGGCCTTTACTTGAAGTGATTGACATCAGATTATGAACTCAAGTGCGACAATCGCACACAAATCATTCTTAACGTTGTCACCTCCGAAAGGGGGGGGGGGTAGGTATTTGCGCTGGACCCCCCTGATGATGAATGATATCGTCTGCTTCTTCTTTCGGGAACATGTTTATGTTGATTGACAACGCGGAAGTACAGGCGAAAACAGGGCGTTTATTGTTCGGAATATAAATACAATAAAGTACAGCGTACAAAATATTTAACAAAAATTATTTAAAAAAAAAAATTAAATTTAAAATGGCGGTGACGCCGGGAGCGCGGCGCCACAGCCGACGTCCGCAGAGACCAAAACCCGAATGACCCTAATAGGGGCTGGTAGGGCAGAGTAGTAGTAAACAATTCACAATTTTATTATTCTATCTCTGAAAAATGACAAAAACAGCCTCTGGCATATGTACCTGGCTTGTAAGTAGGTACCTCAGGTCTCATATTTCAGACCTTTTCTAGGTACATGCTTTGGAAAGGGGCTGTGAATTTCTTGGAATTATTACTACCTTCTGCATTTCTTTGCTTGTTAGCTACATATTTTGAAATATTTGAACTAGGTACAAATACATATTTTTTTAAAGTAATCTCAAATCAGATATTCTAGGTGCTAGGTACATTGTATGGCTGGGAACTTTGCTTCCAATATTGGTCAAAATTGGATGAAATAATGTAGGTAATAATATTAAAAAAATGATATTAATAATTATTACTATTTGCTTACGGGCTAGAAATTTGCCTCGCAGTCGATCTGTTCATGTTTGCATGAATCAGCCCAATGATGATTCAGGCCTCATGGCCTTGGATCCTCTGAGGATGCCATGGTTTAGGCGGTATCAACGTAACATCTCTGTCCGATTTGATTTGTAATTTCTGAGAAACGCATTAATTATTCAATTATTTAATTTGTCATTTTTGTACGACATTACATTCCTTTGCAAGCAAAATTTCAAATCAGTAATACGAGAAAGCATTTGTCTCTACCAGCTGTTCGTAGTAGCCATTTAAATAATAACCTTGTCTGTACTTAATTTATAGTGGAAGATAAAATGACAGGGTATTTACTTTTTTTCCTCGTAACATCATTCTGTATTTGTCATTTGAGTCAACCAACCTACCGTGACCTCCTTTATCGTTCCTATGTATGAATAAAAATGTTATTTTACTTGCGGCCCGCCCTTCATTTTCCATTTCTAATGAGGCCCTTCATCGAAAAACTTTGCCCAGGCTTGTCGTACACGCATGGCTAATTGAAATAAAAGAAGTCAAACCTCTCTTTCAACTGGGAATATGTCATTTGTCGTGTCAGTGTCCGACCGCTTGACGAGGCTCTTCTTGAACAAGGTGGATTGGCGTTGGGAGTATATCGGATGGACGTTCTTCTTCATGACTCTCGTCGCCGTCGTCGGGCTGGTGAGCAGCAGCTGACTGGTCAGACGAATGGGCAGAACGGTGAGATCCTGACGGGAAGTCAACTGGAGGGAAAAATTGCAACGTTACCACATAGTATAGAAATAAAGTATAATGCGGTTATACCTCAGTTGATCAGCTCTAGTTGATAAGAAGAGGTGTAGTTTTAATTAAAAAATGGTAAGATACGGTGGACATCAATGTCATGGCGTTGTATGCGATTACAGTACTACGCCCAGTGGTGGCCGGTGATTTTTTGGATTGTAATTTTTGAGGGTGAACTGGAAACTTACCTTATTGGAAAATTAAATCTATTCCGCGTTGTTTTTGATTTGACAAAACGTTATTGACGTTTGGGAAAATATCTGTATATTTTTTATTTTTAATGACACATGATGCGAGTTACTTAAATCTTTATTGGATTAGTTTTATGAAACGATTGTATCTCTTATAGTAGATAAATACCTCTTACTTTTAACGGAAGCCATCTTATTCTATATAAGTACATTAGGTATCTTTAGCAATTTTTACACTGTATGAATAATGATTATTATGAAACTGTACTTTGTGAAATAGTATTAAGATTTATAAGCTTATCACTAGAATTCATGAATTAATAATTTTATATTATAAATAACCGACATCAGTTCGCGTTTAGTCAACACACAGAATAATGAAATATTAATTTTCCAGAAATGCGGTACGTAGCAAAATTATTTTTATATTCACTGATTTAAATTAGGTTCATATAATTCAAAATATATTACCGACATTGTAATTCTTACCGATTTTAAATTTAGAAAATAATGAATTTTATTGTTTTTAGTTTTACAGGCATTTTACATTTAAGATTGCAAAATATGATACTAAACATAATTTGCCCGTGAACAGTAAGCTGCAGCGTCTATAATAACAAACCATAATTCAAATCTGTAATTGCTCTCTACTCAGACCAATGTGATGTCATTTTACCCGGTCTGCGCATGATATTCTGGAACTTACGCATGGCGAAAACAATTAGCACGGCTTAAGTCGTTTTACAGGGTAGTCAAACGATCCGTGCGGTTGGACAAGCGCAATTTTATGAACCGGCAAATTGAAGGGGCAGAGGAGGCAGCAAGCAGAAATGACACCAGGAAACTCTTCCGAATCACCCGTGAAGTCTGCGGCGACCACCGACTCCCAGAGCCATTCGTGGTTCCAGTGGAGCAATAGAGTCTGACACAGAATGCGTCAAGAAGATTTGGAAGAATCATTTCTGCGGAGTGCTGAACCGCTCACCCCCTTTGGAACCCCATTGACATATCTGCGGAAGCTTTACTTTTGGACATTCCCCGAGCGACCGACATTTCCGATTGCCCGCCCACGCACACCGAGATAAAATCGGCTGTGAAAAGGCTCAAGAACGGAAAGGCACCGGGGGGAGACGGGATTCATCCTGAATTCCTCAAGTATGGCTTGAGCGCAATCCTGCACCCTATGTTTCATCTGATGACAAAGGTGTGGGAAGAAGAGCGTTGCCCAAGGGACTGGGTGAACGGTAAAATCATCACACTTCTTAAAAAAGGTGACCATCTAAGCTGCGACAATTGCCGAGGCATTACGCTACTCAGTGTTCCGGGAAAGATTTTGGCAAACATCATTTTGATGAGAATAAGGGGCCCAATAATGCACGTCCTCAGGAAAAACCAAGCCGGGTTTCTAACTGGTCGAGCTTGTGCAGACCAAATCCACAACCTACGATGTCGTCTCCAGCAGAGCCATGAGCTGAACAGTCTGATGGCTTGCTGCTTTGTGGATTATGAGAAGGTT
Organism: Rhyacophila brunnea; assembly: GCF_057557595.1. Taxonomy (NCBI): domain Eukaryota; kingdom Metazoa; phylum Arthropoda; class Insecta; order Trichoptera; family Rhyacophilidae; genus Rhyacophila; species Rhyacophila brunnea. The sequence goes on along the minus strand of NW_028232891.1, from coordinate 55,122 downwards.
TTCAACAGTCCGCACCGCCCCTCTCTCTGGATGATACTGGGAGCATACGGGATCCCTCCCAAGCCGTAATCAAAAGCCTCCACGAGAATAGCGAATGCTGTGTCAGAATTGGAGATACTGTCACGGAATGGTTCGGGGTCACGACCGGAGTCAGACAGGGTTGTGTCCTTGCACCGTTTCTCTTTATCATTCTCTTTGACTTCATACTACGGAAGTCAATACCACCCGACCGAGGCATACCTGTTACCCCCACGGTGAAGCTATGCGACCTGGAATACGCCGATGATGCTGTCCCATTGGACAACTCAATCGAGGGCATTCAAGAGACAATCGACAGGTTGCATAACAACTCCTCTCGCGTTGGTTTGAAAATCAACGCAAAGAAAACCAACGTCTTGTGCAATAGCACCTGTCCTGATGCAGATTTGCCTCTGATTAGCGATGGACAAAACATCGAGAGCGTCGACAGCTTCAAGTACCTCCCCAGGTACACATCACGGGAGATGGCATTTTGCAGGAAGAGCTCGCTACCTGGATGGGAATGGCTGGAGCAACACTCAACTCGATGCAAAATGTCTGGGACCCACGATTGTACTCGGTCAAAACCAAATGCCGCCTATTCGACGCTTGCATTCTGACGGTGCTGCTTTACGGTAGCGAATCATGGCACCTTACGAAGACTCAGAGCAACCGTATACTGAGCTTCGAAAACAGATGTTTGCGGCGAATACTGTGGTATGACTTTAGGAGCAACGAGGAGATAAGATAACGCACCAAGCAGCCTCTCATCACGCTGAAAGTGAAGAGGCGATGTTGGACCTGGCTCGGCCACGTGCTGCGGATGCCAGAAGAGAACTTTAACCTGGCTTGCCTGTTCTTCAAGCCGACCGGATTTCGGCGACCTGGAAGGCCACAAAATACAATCTACAGAGTGTATACAGCGGAGCTACGGGATGCTGGTTTGACCTGGAACGAAGCAAGAAGACTGGCGAGCGACAGGGATTCTTGGAGGCGCCGCGTGGTGTCCGTATGCTCCAGCTAAGGGGCGGATATGGCCAAAGAAGAAGAAGAAGTTGTTTTATAATTTATAATTTCAGTGAGGATGATGTATACTGTGCATAGTGGCTGTATTATCGCCTATTGGCAATATGGGCATATCGGAACCTATGAAGAAAAAATATGATTTACGATGTTTCATAGCAATGCAAGCAGTGCAGTGCACTTGTATGGTGTTAGACCAGCCGCCGCTGATTACATGAACTTTTTGCATGGTGGCAGTATTGCAACGGTTCCAGAAACGACCGCGATGACGTGTATGTTGGCGATTCTTGAGGGATGTTGAAGAAAGTGGTTACAATGAGGAGGTGTACATAATAAAATATGAGGGCGAAAAGATCATCTAGAATGGAATCAGCCCGGAGAGGCCCTCGCCCAGCGCCGGATTGATAGTCATGCCGATAGTGACTCACGCATCTTGTTCTGTGGTGACTAGTCCGAAGACGCTTCTCCATTTCATCCGAAGATAGTTTTGTCTGTCGGTCCAAAATCAGACCACTCCGTTTCCGCTTCACGGCCCGGCGGACGACAACTTCCACAGGTTCCAAAATCATGTCCTGAAAACAGATTATTAAAATTCAATTGAAAAATATACCTTTACAATCGTCCTCTGTTGAATTGAATTGATAAAATCACATTCTCTTATACTTTTGACTTAAATTTGTACAGTAATAAAATCGCCTGCAGAACAATCTCTTATTATAATATATTCATTTGAAATATGTAGTTGCGCTGCATATTGAGCAAAAAAATATATCTATTTGCTGTTGCTTGTTGGCGATCTTCAAATTTTGTGAAAAATGGTTAAGTGGTCATGCAGCATTAAAAATATAAAGAAAATGATAATAGTTACCTGACCAACTGGCTCATGACGTGTTGCCATTGGAGTGATTTCAACATTGCTGAAACTAATGACAAAGAATAATTTTTTTTTGTTCTATAATACCTGTGAGCTTGATCGCTCTTAGCTATATTATAATAGAATTGGCGCTAAAGTTGGTACGATTCATGAACTACAAGCCATACATAGCTATTTTTAGGGTAGGATATCAATTTTATCTGCAAAAGGAAAAGGGAGAGAAGTCAAAAAATTTTAAATGGGATTTGAATTATGCCAAATTAAATATAAAATACCAAAGATTTAACGCAAAGCTATCTATCTGTCCGAATTATTAAATTAACAATAAATAGTTGATATTAATTTCATAATGAAGAGAAATTTAGCATTTTTTGTGATTTTCCGAAAAACAGTAAATTGATAGAATACCCTTCACGTAACCTCGCAATATGGAATAGATTTTTTTGAATTATTTTGAATACTGACTTTTACTAATACAATGATACGGAGTGCGTATTACACACAAATCTTGTCACTGTGTTCAATTGCAACGGTACGTAGAGGTTACTCTACTTTGTTGGATTTAATTAGAGCGCAATGCACAATACGCAGTTTTCAGTTATCGCGAACAATGTACGCATGATAGAATTCGCGCAAAATGCTGAGACTTCATTGACAAGGAGATACGCAATACGCAAGATATGATGAGCCAGAATTTAGATTGACCCCTGATTACCGTACCTGTTTACACCAGTGTTAAACGCTGTTTTAGATAATATATGGATACAATATTTCTGTGAAATGGCAAACAAAATAATATATCAGGTAATGTCAAGTGTTATCAAATGTCGAAGAAAGATGCTGCATAATTTTTGCCACATGTTTGTGATACCTAGTAAAGTTATAACGACATGACTTATGCTTGCACTCAACAAAAAAGCATTCTAATTTGTCCCATCACAAAAATAATAAGTAGATCTATGAAACCATATTATTATACTGTATGTTTCGGTCACCGGTGTTTTACGGATCGTTTCGCAACTAGCGTGTAGTGTTAAATTTGAATGTTTGGAGATTTATGCGGGAGAGTAGGTACAGTAGTAAGGTAATAGATTTTTGAATTATTGCTTCTACCTCTTGAATTTGGACTTACTAGAAATGGTTTAAACAGGTATTTCATGAAAAAAACAAAGTTATAGGAAAAAAAATAATAGGAGCAGGAATACTTGGACTAACGTTTGAAGATCAGGAATATTTTGGATTTCCGGAAGGTTCATCATCGACACATCTAGAATAAGGAAATTCAAAAGATACACAGGTTAATATGGCACTGGCAATGCAATTATTTATCAAATCAATGTCATTTTTGAAGTTATATATCTTTTGGCACGCCTGGTAGAGAGTGAAATTGAGAGCTGCGCACGCACAATTGCAATTCCTTACGTAAACAGAGGATTAAGCGTCAGAGTGATAGTTGTTACTTTAAAAATTAAAAAAACCTATATGTATGCTTTTTAATCAAAACTTTATTCATTTTATTAAATATTTTTTATCGTATTTTCTACTTACGTTTTTTTGTTTTGTTACAACAAAGAAGTATAACTTCTAACACATAAGTCTACTCTCTACTACTACTACTCTACTACTACATAAGTAGACGCACCAATTTTTTAACACAAAAAACAATTTTACAGAATACCTACTGAGAATGAATGAGCGATGAATGAAAATAAAACACAATATTATGTAATAAATAAAATTAACGATAGTATGCTGAACATGAAAAGAAAAATTATTTTATTTATCGATACAAAATAGGTATCTTGGTATGTGATAAAATCAAAAAAATACCCCCTACCCTTCTGATAAGATTTTATTATATTTTTAATTATAGGTATATGAATGGTTTATAACCCAAAAAAGTTTGCTTAGCATAAAGAATTCAAGTATTATAGAATTAACAAAAATCTTGTTTCAAAACCTTGTGAGGGCCCCATGATGGCAAAGCGGTTACACACCGGGCTTCTGGCAAATTTACATGCTGTTTTTCGACGTGGCTAACATCCATTTCACGTAAATGCAAAAATCAATTATGATCGCCTATATTTACAATTAACGTCCACTTACTGACCTACAATAATTCATATCCAGTGTGCAAAGTGGAAAGGATCAATGGAACGCTAGGATACGAGAGACTGAGCATGACAGAGGGCATACCTGCGCCTGCGATTGCACTGCGAGTCCTCTCGGTGGTGGTTTCCAGCATGTCATCGATGGGGTGGTCGGTGATGATTTCCAGCAGGTGGTCGGTGGGCCTATTAAGCAACGTGGTGTTGAAAGTGCTGCCCTCCATCAGGGAGCGGGGATCGTCTCGCATCTCCTCCACTGTAGCGTTCAATGCAAACGGTGGGTCGTTCTCATCGCCGAATCCATACTACGGCAAAAGAATATATGGAATAGTGAACGACTACTAAGATTAATGTTTAAATTAGCCACAACTTTGCATTTGCATTGTGGATTTATTCATAGCAAATTCGCATCTTCTGCATCTGTCACAATATTAGGTTCAGGCAGTTATTTCATTAGGTACCATTAAATTTAATGGTTAGTATTGTGTTTAGAGTGCTGTGAAGAGCTTACATCAGTAATGATTTCAGGCATTGGGGGTGGGGAGTCCGTCAGGGTGATGATGACAGGCATTGGGGGTGGGGAGTCCGTCAGGGTCATGATGACAGTCATTGGGGGTGGGGAGTCCGTCAGGGTAATGATGACAGGCATTGGGGGTGGGGAGTCCGTCAGGGTGATGATGCTGGCGGTCTCCATGTCACTCATCATCAACGTCGTCTGAAAATAAGAAAAAAAAATCAGTTAAATATTCAAGACGACAAACATAAATGATGAAGACAACTTTTTTTGTTTGGCAGAACCCTTGGAACATTTTCTAGAATCTCGAGGAACCCCTACTTGGCAGCAGTAGACAATGAGTGACATACCCCTTACTATTTTTAGTCTATAAATGTAAATGTATCAGCGCTGCAGGCAAACATTTTTTTGGGATGCTATTGGGCCGGATAGTAAACATACACCTAACAATAAATCATTACTGGTGAGTAATTTTATTATAACGTCATCATGCAAAATTGCTTTGACGAAAATAAAATGAAAAGTGCTCGTGGATTCCTCAATGTTAACTTTAAATTTAAAAAAAGGCTACGTAAAGGCTGTTGGATTCATATCCCAATTTCAATTACGACGACGTAACTGCCAGGACAGTGATAATAATAGCAGCATAAAAAATTCAGTCAGAAACAAAAAATGACACATGCATGTGCTAAACAGCTAGCCTACCTTGGCTTTTCAAGGGTTGGCACATGTTATGTTCTTAATTAATCAATACTTGTTTTTTAATTCATCGATAATGTTAATCTACCTAGATACATACCTACTTTTATCTTTGAAATAGTTAAAATGTAGGATTATAGATCATTGCTTTCTAATCAATCAGTAATGTATATATACCTTAATTAGACGCTTATATTTTTTAATGGTAAATAATTAAATGTTGGTAATGTTTAAATAGGTACTACTTTCAATTTGCAAAATTCCACATATGTAGTTAAAAATGTTTGTAAACATTTTTTTCTCTTCAATAATAGAGTTATTTATGTTGACCGCTGTTTTGGGCCATAAACCTGTTATCAGAACGACACTGAGATTACTAACTAAAGTGATCTTAGTGTCTTTCTGAATATGGGTTCTTGGCCCGTAACAGCTTTCAATATAAATAACTCAATTATCATAGGATTAACAGAAAATTTTGTTTTAAAACCATTATAATTAAAATCTACCACGTAAATGCCAGTTCAATTAATAAAAAATTTTCATCAAATAATATTGTTTAATTAATCAGTTATGTATGTATTTAAGTACGTAATTTCAATATTTTAATAAGACTTTATTATTCAGCATTATTTCTTTCACAAATACCATGTCAGTGACCTTACCACTTTGTTTGTGTCATGTTCAAACTGTGTATTTTCAATATAACCATCCCGTTTTTATGCAACAAAAAAATCATAATTGTTAGGGAAACACGAGTACATTTTTTGTGAACAATTTTTATTGATATATTATATACTTACTTACAAATAACTTCAATTTTAAATTATTTTTTAGTAATAAATTCAATTACTTATTGATTTTTGCTTAAGGGCGGACGTGCTCAGCGTGGGTCAAAATGGAGCTTTTATTCTATTTTCAAAGCATGATCCTGGACATTCCTTAAATGTTGTAGACAATCTATTTATATAATTTTGAAGCCTTATTATCCTTTATATTTATTTTAAACATTTGATGACTGCATAAAGTATTTTTATTACATAAAATAGTATTCTTATAAACCTCTCGCTCTAATGTTTTAGAATATTTCATATTTCAGTACATAACTGTGCAGTGAGTGGTGTTAAAATTTTTTACGTTTATTAATTTTTAAACGCATTTATAAAACCATCAGTATAATTTATATCGACATTATTATAGTGAAATATTTACGATACAAAATTATATTGATAATCTCTGTGATACCAAACACGGTTACGTACATGTTCAAACACGCGCGTTAACATGTTCTTACTCCCTACTTCAGTTTTAGTTTGTCGATTTTGGAACATTAATGTATAGAATATTAATAATTGATTCCTTAATTAGTGTATTGGCCTAACGGTATGTAATGTATTGGAATAACTATTAAGTATAAATTGTTTTTTTTTATAATTCTATTTGCTTTTCTATTGATAGCATCTGATATATTATATTGAGCATTTCTTATATCCATCCACCGTGTTCGTCTAGGATCAACGGGTTCAGGCCATACACAATTATTCATATAAAATCTTGTCAGCTGTGATTCCATTTTATGTATCCGAAAGCCGTCATCTTTAAAAATGTACCGCTCATGATTTGCCCATGAATAATACAAAGCCACCCTCAAAGAATACAGTTCAGTATGAATTATCTTTTAGATTAACGTGCACAAAAATCAAATAATATTATTTTTGATTTAAAGCAACTTATAAAATATGCGGCAACCCTGTGACTTATGTATTGTGTGGCTTGTTGAACAATATCTAGTTACTAAATAATATTATGCGAGTCAAATAATGTTCTGAGAGAAACGAAATTTTGTAAAAAAATACACGAGCTCACCAACTATATCGGTCAATCCATCAGATTGTCTTTTTTGTTAATTATGCAAAATAATTATATTTCTCAAACGTCTGAAAATAGGATAACATACATGAAACGTACTACGTGTTTTGGTAATATAGCGTCACTAATTCATTAATGAGTATTATTATTTATAGTATTAAATGAATGTTGTATTATAATAAAAACTTATTTTTATTGAGCAGTATAATATATTATTTTGCGAGAAAAAATCATCCAAAATTGGCTAATCAAACTAAAAATATGGCTTTAAAATCTTTATTTTTCTGATATTAAAAAAAATACGTGGGTTAATCAATGAAATGTTATTCTACCATACAATCTATACCTCCAAAACTATTATTAAGTTCTACAGCCATTGTGGCGTGAGAGTCATTTTGGCCAATTTCAAAAACAGGACCGACTATTTGTCATTTATTTTTGAAAGTAAACGCGATTCGTAAAATTTAAACGACACTAATAGTTGCATTAGAATACTACTTATCAGATTTCAAATAAATAAAGAGTTAATAATTGTCTATCAATTCGTTTTAACCATGCTTGGTATTTCCACATTTCCGAGAAGACAGGAAAGAACGGGTCCAATGGCCCTAAACCTTATTTTACTCTATTATCAAATTGGCTTCACAGCAAAACTAACCTAAGGCTATTGTAACCGCCAACATCCTGTCTGAAATCGAAAATTTACTTAGGCTTCTGCACCATTTATCTGCTATGAACTTTACAATCCATGTAGGTAGTACGGTTGGATCCGCATTAAAATGAATGTTTCTTCAAGCAATGTATATAATAAAAAAAATGTCTTACTAAAACCATTTCGAATTATTATTTATTACCATTGTAAAGACTAAATAATGAGTAAAATTGGATAATGAATCATTAATAAAAACAAGGTCTCATTTATAGAATCATGAATTTAACTTTGAAGTTGATTCATTCAACTTGTTTACCAGAAACCTAACCCAACTGCGTACGCTGCAAACATACCCACTGTGTGTATAGCATGCATAAGTTGGGATTAAATCTAGCTAGGTTGCATATCTAACTGCAGAGAAATCCAAATCTGCAGGAGACTCTCTGCCATCCATCGAGCTGATAGAATCGCCGGCGATTTGATGTTTACCGGGTGTGTGTGTTGATAACTTCTGTTTGAATATCTCTATACTTTCCGTCTTGTGTTCTTCATCAAAATTATATCAAAAGTTAAAATGAAGAACAATCCACTGTGAGACCTGAAGTAGGTATCAACCTACTTATATCTAGATATTTTATTGATCACTACTCGACAACGCAAATTGAATACCTATGCTAAAAAAATATATTAAATTTTTAGTCTTACCATCTGTTCGTCTGCTTCAACGGACGGTACTTCGAGACGTTGTTTCTTAGTGGTCCTGAAACATTTTACACATTGTTGTAGTCTAGGTACGTTTCTTTTCAATATCAATAAAGGTATAACTACCAGTGGTGAAAACTCCATAGGCACTAAATAATTAGGTAGGTGTTTAAAAAAAACATACATGAGATTACGCTAGTGTGAATTGATTTATTATTCCCTCTGTTTGATGTTGAAAACCTTCTAAAACGCTTAATAAAGCTTAAATGTATGAAGTTGAAGCAAAAAAAGGACCACTTAATTAGCTGCAGGTGACTGCATTGCGAGCTCATTTGAAGAGAATTTCACACTTGTACTGTGAAATTTATTTGCCAATTTGCAGAGCTTGTAAAGAGACAATCCGTCACGATAAGTGTAGATCAGGGAACTCAGAAATAATGGGAACTGAAATACACAACGGGTAAGGCGATAGCAGTTAACCGACTCGAGTAAGGAAGAATCCGGGTTAAACTTACACACGTGTTAAGAACACGTTTTACGTCGAATACTAAAAACTGCTCTCGGTTTATGCATTTACGCTCATTTAATGTTGGTGTATTACACACACTATTGCACGTGCATAATGTGTGCTTAATTTTCGTAGGATACTCACACATTCGAAAGCCTGCTTCACCATGCGGCGTATTGAATATTGCCCATCGGTATTCTATTTATTATCCGTTCTGTGGTGTAGATAGATAAGCAAGACCGTTTATAACTGCGTTATTCAAGCGTTTACTAAATAATTTCAAATGTCAAACAGAAATAACGTATCAGGCTCCTTTTATTTACAGTCCAATACGGTGCAATGCACATTCACATTCGACTCGACGCTATTGTCCCAACTCAGAAATGTCAACGAAGCACACAAACGAGACTTAATCCACAGTATCGAAACGTCAAACTCAACGAAACAATGGCACTTAATAATAATATTAGAAATATAGAGTATATTTTTCAATTAGACAGTGTTTTAATTATTGGAAGGATATTTCTTAACCTGAAATGTCATTTAATTATGATTTAAATCCCTATGGATACTGTATGTGGCCACAGTGACTTTTTGAACTTTTTGATAGTATAGCGACTTACATGCTGAGAACAAATGATTTTTCCAAACAACAGCGTTGCATCTCAACATTAAGTCATATATCATGTTTTGTGAATGTCAACAAATTACATTGACCAAATCAACGTGCAGTCATGGTGAACTGAGCGATTAGCTCCGCACTTTGAGAAATAAGAAAACATCCTTCAGTTTATTCTGAAGTTAAGCCGAATATGAAAGAAAAAAATATTAAAATCACTGTCTAAGTGTGTATTGTTATTCTTTTCATTTCTATAAATTTTTGTGTTATTAGTTATATATTATTTAGGACTACGAAAATAATTACTTTTTTGGCTTAATTGTCACTGAGTCAAACTGAGATACGTCAGCTGAAAAAAAAAATCATACATTAGTAATCCAATTAGTACTAGCATGGTTATGCGTAAGCATCGCATGCATGCCTGCGTGTGTGTGTATTATGGCATATAAAAGGTATAGAATGGGTATAGAATATATCGACCCTTAATCGGCAGAACAACGTAAGCGACACTTTTTGGTAAATTGCGTTTTAAATGGAGAACTGTTCAATATCACCTAGCGCATAAGTGACAAAAATATTAGAGCCCGATCTCAATCGCGTGATATTTTTTTTGGGTCTGTGCCTTTTAGCGTTTGAACTTGTATCGCATTATAAAGTAGAGCAAAACAACGTAACCGACGTTATTTGATAGTGTAAGCTACGGTACGGTTTATTCGGTGGTCCGTCTGGTAGTGAGTTGTGCGAAAACCGATTTGGGAGCAAAGCTCGCGCCGTCCAGTAAAACTGGCTGAGATAAAATAAACCTGGTAATAGAGTTTATTAAACAATAATTACCCGCCGTTACATCTCACTACTGTCGGAATAATCTACGAAGAATAGTATCTTCCTATAGATTTTTGAAATGTTAAAAATGTATACTGAAAATTTGGATTCTTTGAATGAATCCACTAATGTCGTGATTCGGAATGTTTTCAGAAACGTATTTAATAGACAGTAAGTTCAACTTGGGTTTTCATCTACCAAAAAAGATAATAGTGTTCTTTTTGCGAGAAAGTAACAAATATGTCTGGTGACGAGAGACTTCGGCTAATTGAAACGGATACTTACAAATGTCCCCTTACCGTAAAGGATAAATGCAAGGAGATGTTCTTTAATGATCTGGCCAAAAGTAAAAATCACAATGACATTTTGTGCGCAAGTTTTGACCTCGAGAAGGTGCTAAACACTCCCTAGTCGAAATACGCATACTATAATGAAAGTATCTACGAAAGTGGAACAAATAATGGATACTGCTTTTTATGGAGTGAAACTGATGGTAAACGTGGCAGTAATGAGATCTCGGTAATCATGCACAAATCTTTGGACAGGACTGACAAAGCGGGAAAAAATCAAGGAATTATTATACTGTGATTGGTCAGAATAAGAACCGGGCAACACTGGGTATGCTATCTTATTTTATGAAAAATTCAACTTTCATAGAATTGATAGAAATACATTTTCTATTACCAGTGGGTCTATTCTGTATTTATCGACCGCTAAAGTGATAAAGTGATAAATATTATCAAACTTAGAGTAGGTTTGTATTATAGAATTAGCACTTATTGTAACAATTACAATACGTTGATTATAATTGTTGCAATAAGTACTAACACTTTTATATAAACCTACCCTAAGTTTGATAATATCTATCACTTTAGCGGTCGATAAGTATAGAATAGACCCACTGGTCGTACTACGATGCCGGTCGATTCCATTCATGCGACAATTGAGTCATTTATATAGTAGTTTGGGCACTATCAAAATGACCCACCATCATTTCCAACGCTAGGTCATCATGTCATATGCAGAATTCCGTGACTGGAAATCTTTCGCTGCTACTTGCATTCCTTCAAAGTTCAAGATTAAATTTGGTGAATTATGAAAGGCATAATTTAAAAAACTTACCAAATATTGTACCTACTCTGGTGACAGTAGGACTAAACTGTTAGACCTAGAAAATGTCATCAGATCCCGATCAAGTGCTGTGATGCTTTAAGCGCAGCCACCCTTGCTGTATAGTGCTAAATCACCAATATCGGAAATCCAGTATAACGAGTAACAGTATAAAAGTCTCTGTGTTAAATGTAATATCTCTCAGAGATGACGGATGAGTTTATGAAACTGCCACATGGATTATCAGTGGAAGATACTTTACCGGAATCCGATCAGGAAGATGTGAATGAGGATAATACAGCGATTACTGCTTAAAAAATGTGGGACAATAATTTTTTTGTAAAACTGAATAGTTCATTACAATTTTATTTTATCATAATTAGTAGGTCCCCATATTTAATTATGTACGAGTAGATACGTACCTATTTCATTTTGAAAAATAACAATACCTGATAATATTAATAATATAAGCGAAACCTTAAAAATACCAATCATTTATTTTTATTTTACCTATATGTGAATAAGTATCTACAAGCAAAAATAATAATTTAAAAAGTCAAAATATTTTAAATTTATTTAACAACGTCCCCTTTCGTAAAATAAATGGGTGATTATGTTATTTATTTTAATACTTAATTAGTAATGCCCTGTGATGATAATTAGCATGAAATTTATAAATAAAAACGACTACGCCAAATAGCGTAAGCGACATGCCTGGAAAAAATATCGTGTCATAGACATAAGCAAAACAGCGTTACCGCCACTATCTCGAAAACTAAAAGCACTAATGCAATTGTTTTATAATTTCCGTATAGGCAGTAACCAATTATTATTAACCACATTAACAGAATTCATTTTTGGAACTAATTACGGAAATAATTTAAAAAAAACCTTCTCCTGTAAAATTTATGAATTGTCGCTTACGTTGTTCTGCCGATTAAGGGTCGATATAATGTTACTTTACGGCTCACTTGATATTCAAAAACATGTTATCAATAATGAAGAATGACTTTTCACATTTGTTAGTAGAGCTCATAACCTTGTGTCGGTCGTACAACAATATTATTATGTAACAACACGTGTGAATTCCCGTTTCTTCTTTCATCACATTTTTCCCAGATTCTTTTCAACGATTAAAATCAAAAATGTGAATGTGTTGTATGCTGCAGTGTAAGAGTGGAAGCTAGGGGATGTATCTTCCATACAGCGATCGTGACCACTTAATACATCAGAAATACTCAGTCATGATAATAGATGACACCGATGACAGTACAGTACAAGGCCAGTTCAATGACCAATCAGAGCTCACTCATGGCCCAGCCAATCAACACTCGAGCTGCGAGACTATTTGTCACTGATTTCATGTCATTATTTTCAAATTTCATGTCAATTCTACATGTTATTTTCAAAACAAAAACAATCGTGCAATATTATTCGAGTGGACTGACATTGATGTAAATAAAATAAAATATAGTATAATATTATCTTATAGTGTCAGAATAATATTGATATTCGGTATTTTTAAACCGTACTGATAAAAAGGTTTTACAATTCGTACTGCTGATAATAAAATAAATTAATGGGCAGTCTACTTTTATTATATTATGTTTATATACACTTGTACATATACACAGATAGAGTAGCAATTAGTTTAACACTTCAGCTCAGCAAAAGATACCAGATTCTGCTTTTGCAAGTTTATGCGCACACTCAAAACTCACCTGATGAAGAAGTAGATGAGGTATATGAAGAAATCAGTACGTTGAAAAATAAATGGAAATGTCACTTCACTATCATCATGGGCGACTTTAATGCACGAATCGGATCTCAACACCAGGATGATGTAGCGGTCGGGCACTTCGGACATGGCATCAGGGATGGCCGAGGAGACATGTTAGTGGAGTTTGCGGAAAACCACAATCTCTACATCATGAACTCATTCTTCAAAAAGAACCCTTCTCGAAAATGGACATGGCGAAGCCCAGCATGTTGTTTTTCGACGTGGCTAACATCCATTTCACGTAAATGCAAAAATCAATTATGATCGCCTATATTTACAATTAACGTCCACTTACTGACCTACAATAATTCATATCCAGTGTGCAAAGTGGAAAGGATCAATGGAACGCTAGGATACGAGAGACTGAGCATGACAGAGGGCATACCTGCGCCTGCGATTGCACTGCGAGTCCTCTCGGTGGTGGTTTCCAGCATGTCATCGATGGGGTGGTCGGTGATGATTTCCAGCAGCTGGTCGGTGGGCCTATTAAGCATGTCATCGATGAGGTGTTCGGTGGGGCTATCAAGCAACGTGATGTTGAAAGTGCTGCCCTCCATCAGGGAGCGGGGATCGTCTCGCATCTCCTCCACTGTAGCGTTCAATGCAAACGGTGGGTCGTTCTCATCGCCGAATCCATACTACGGCAAAAGAATATATGGAATAGTGAACGACTACTAAGATTAATGTTTAAATTAGCCACAACTTTGCATTTGCATTGTGGATTTATTCATAGCAAATTCGCATCTTCTGCATCTGTCACAATATTAGGTTCAGGCAGTTATTTCATTAGGTACGAGGGTGGGTCAATAAGTCCTTAGAAAAGCCGACAGGTGGCGCGACTAGTACTGTAAGCGGTTTGTTTTCATGCAGCGGCACTACCGATTCAGTATGCTGCGAAGTTTCAATCAGATTGGTCGGGTTGTTGTGTGTTTCTCGTACATTTAAAAAAAAAATTTGCTTGTGGAAAATGGAAAAATGGAAAATGGAGAAAATTGAGTTTAGAGCTGTTATTAAACATTTTAATATAAAAGGGTTAACAGCAAAGGAAATAAAAAATTAGTTGGATTTAGTTCACGGCATATCTGCTCCTTCACTTGCAACTATTTATAACTGGTTAAATGAATTTAAACGTGGTCGTACATCAACAAAGGATGAACCACGCTCAGGACGTCCTGTAGAGGTGACTACACCAGAAATGATCAATAAAATCCACGATATGGTGTTAAGTGACCGAAGATTAAAGTTGAGTGAGATAATTGAGGTTACAGGGATCTCAAAAGGTAGCGTCATTTCTATTTTACATGACAAATTGGGCATGAAAAATATTTCTGCAAGATGGGTGCCGCGTTTGCTCACAGTCGACAATAAACGCAATAGGGTGGTGGCCTCTAAAGCCCTGTTGTCGCTCATGCAACGCAATCCGGATGAATTTTTTCGTCGCTTTGTGACTGTAGATGAAACATGGATACACCACTATACTCCCGAGACGAAAGAACAGTCAAAGCAGTGGATTGCGAAGGCAAACCATGACCAAAGAAGGCGAAAACCGTAAAATCAGCTGGTAAGGTTATGGCTACTGTATTTTGGGATGCACGTGAAATTATTTTCGTTGACTATTTGGAAAAAGGAAAAACAATAACAGGGGATTATTATGCATCTTTATTGGACCAGCTAAAAAACAAAATTGAAGAAAAACGGCCTCATTTAAACAGGAAAAAAATCCTCTTTCATCAGGACAATGCCCGTGTTCACACATGTTTACGATCAATAGCTAAAATTGAAGAATTGAAGTTCGAATTGGTCGACCACCCACCGTATTCGCCAGATTTAGCCCCCCCAGTGACTTTTTCCTTTTCCCAAACTTAAAAAAATGGCTAAGTGGACAACGTTTTTTTTCAAATGAAGAAGTCATCGATCGGACAAATGCTTATTTTGAGGACCTTCCGAAAACAAATTTTTCTGACGGTTTAAAAAAAATTGAGAAACGTCTTACCAAGTGTATTGAGCTCCAAGAAGATTATGTTGAGAAATAAAAAAAAATACAAAAATAAAAACTGTTTTAATGCTTTTTTCTAAGGAATTATTGACCCACCCTCGTACCATTAAATTTAATGGTTAGTATTGTGTTTAGAGTGCTGTGAAGAGCTTACATCAGTAATGATTTCAGGCATTGGGGGTGGGGAGTCCGTCAGGGTGATGATGACAGGCATTGGGGGTGGGGAGTCCGTCAGGGTGATGATGACAGGCATTGGGGGTGGGGAGTCCGTCAGGGTAATGATGACAGGCATTGGGGGTGGGGAGTCCGTCAGGGTGATGTTGCTGGCGGTCTCCATGTCACTCATCAACAACGTCGCCTGAAAATAAGAAAAAAAAATCAGTTAAATATTCAACACGACAAACATAAATGATGAAGACAACTTTTTTTGTTTGGCAGAACCCTTGGAACATTTTCTAGAATCTCGAGGAACCCCTACTTGGCAGCAGTAGACAATGAGTGACATACCCCTTACTATTTTTAGTCTATAAATGTAAATGTATCAGCCCTGCAGGCAAACATTTTTTTGGGATGCTATTGGGCAGGATAGTAAACATACACCTAACAATAAATCATTACTGGTGAGTAATTTTATTATAATGTCATCATGCAAAATTGCTTCGACGAAAATAAAATGGAAAGTGCTCGTGGATTCCTCAATGTTAACTTTAAATTTAAAAAAAGGCTACGTAAAGGCTGTTGGATTCATATCCCAATTTCAATTACGACGACGTAACCGCCAGGACAGTGATAATAATAGCAGCATAAAAAATTCAGTCAGAAACAAAAAATGACACATGCATGTGCTAAACAGCTAACCTACCTTGGCTTTTCAAGGGTTGGCACATGTT
Organism: Rhyacophila brunnea; assembly: GCF_057557595.1. Classification (NCBI taxonomy): domain Eukaryota; kingdom Metazoa; phylum Arthropoda; class Insecta; order Trichoptera; family Rhyacophilidae; genus Rhyacophila; species Rhyacophila brunnea. Next base: position 38,941 of record NW_028232891.1, on the reverse strand, counting down.
ATGTTCTTAATTAATCAATATTTGTTTTTTAATTCATCGATAATGTTAATCTACCTAGATACATACCTACTTTTATCTTTGAAATAGTTAAAATGTAGGATTATAGATCATTGCTTTCTAATCAATCAGTAATGTATATATACCTTAATTAGACGCTTATATTTTTTAATGGTAAATAATTAAATGTTGGTAATGTTTAAATAGGTACTACTTTCAATTTGCAAAATTCCACATATGTAGTTAAAAATGTTTGTAAACATTTTTTTCTCTTCAATAATAGAGTTATTTATGTTGACCGCTGTTTTGGGCCATAAACCTGTTATCAGAACGACACTGAGATTACTAACTAAAGTGATCTTAGTGTCTTTCTGAATATGGGTTCTTGGCCCGTAACAGCTTTCAATATAAATAACTCAATTATCATAGGATTAACAGAAAATTTTGTTTTAAAACCATTATAATTAAAATCTACCACGTAAATGCCAGTTCAATTAATAAAAAATTTTCATCAAATAATATTGTTTAATTAATCAGTTATGTATGTATTTAAGTACGTAATTTCAATATTTTAATAAGACTTTATTATTCAGCATTATTTCTTTCACAAATACCATGTCAGTGACCTTACCACTTTGTTTGTGTCATGTTCAAACTGTGTATTTTCAATATAACCATCCCGTTTTTATGCAACAAAAAAAATCATAATTGTTAGGGAAACACGAGTACATTTTTTGTGAACAATTTTTATTGATATATTATATACTTACTTACAAATAACTTCAATTTTAAATTATTTTTTAGTAAGAAATTCAATTACTTATTGATTTTTGCTTAAGGGCGGACGTGCTCAGCGTGGGTCAAAATGGAGCTTTTATTCTATTTTCAAAGCATGATCCTGGACATTCCTTAAATGTTGTAGACAATCTATTTATATAATTTTGAAGCCTTATTATCCTTTATATTTATTTTAAACATTTGATGACTGCATAAAGTATTTTTATTACATAAAATAGTATTCTTATAAACCTCTCGCTCTAATGTTTTAGAATATTTCATATTTCAGTACATAACTGTGCAGTGAGTGGTGTTAAAATTTTTTACGTTTATTAATTTTTAAACGCATTTATAAAACCATCAGTATAATTTATATCGACATTATTATAGTGAAATATTTACGATACAAAATTATATTGATAATCTCTGTGATACCAAACACGGTTACGTACATGTTCAAACACGCGCGTTAACATGTTCTTACTCCCTACTTCAGTTTTAGTTTGTCGATTTTGGAACATTAATGTATAGAATATTAATAATTGATTCCTTAATTAGTGTATTGGCCTAACGGTATGTAATGTATTGGAATAACTATTAAGTATAAATTGTTTTTTTTTATAATTCTATTTGCTTTTCTATTGATAGCATCTGATATATTATATTGAGCATTTCTTATATCCATCCACCGTGTTCGTCTAGGATCAACGGGTTCAGGCCATACACAATTATTCATATAAAATCTTGTCAGCTGTGATTCCATTTTATGTATCCCAAAGCCGTCATCTTTAAAAATGTACCGCTCATGATTTGCCCATGAATAATACAAAGCCACCCTCAAAGAATACAGTTCAGTATGAATTATCTTTTAGATTAACGTGCACAAAAATCAAATAATATTATTTTTGATTTAAAGCAACTTATAAAATATGCGGCAACCCTGTGACTTATGTATTGTGTGGCTTGTTGAACAATATCTAGTTACTAAATAATATTATGCGAGTCAAATAATGTTCCGAGAGAAACGAAATTTTGTAAAAAAATACACGAGCTCACCAACTATATCGGTCAATCCATCAGATTGTCTTTTTTGTTAATTATGCAAAATAATTATATTTCTCAAACGTCTGAAAATAGGATAACATACATGAAACGTACTACGTGTTTTGGTAATATAGCGTCACTAATTCATTAATGAGTATTATTATTTATAGTATTAAATGAATGTTGTATTATAATAAAAACTTATTTTTATTGAGCAGTATAATATATTATTTTGCGAGAAAAAATCATCCAAAATTGGCTAATCAAACTAAAAATATGGCTTTAAAATCTTTATTTTTCTGATATTAAAAAAAATACGTGGGTTAATCAATGAAATGTTATTCTACCATACAATCTATACCTCCAAAACTATTATTAAGTTCTACAGCCATTGTGGCGTGAGAGTCATTTTGGCCAATTTCAAAAACAGGACCGACTATTTGTCATTTATTTTTGAAAGTAAACGCGATTCGTAAAATTTAAACGACACTAATAGTTGCATTAGAATACTACTTATCAGATTTCAAATAAATAAAGAGTTAATAATTGTCTATCAATTCGTTTTAACCATGCTTGGTATTTCCACATTTCCGAGAAGACAGGAAAGAACGGGTCCAATGGCCCTAAACCTTATTTTACTCTATTATCAAATTGGCTTCACAGCAAAACTAACCTAAGGCTATTGTAACCGCCAACATCCTGTCTGAAATCGAAAATTTACTTAGGCTTCTGCACCATTTATCTGCTATGAACTTTACAATCCATGTAGGTAGTACGGTTGGATCCGCATTAAAATGAATGTTTCTTCAAGCAATGTATATAATAAAAAAAATGTCTTACTAAAACCATTTCGAATTATTATTTATTACCATTGTAAAGACTAAATAATGAGTAAAATTGGATAATGAATCATTAATAAAAACAAGGTCTCATTTATAGAATCATGAATTTAACTTTGAAGTTGATTCATTCAACTTGTTTACCAGAAACCTAACCCAACTGCGTACGCTGCAAACATACCCACTGTGTGTATAGCATGCATAAGTTGGGATTAAATCTAGCTAGGTTGCATATCTAACTGCAGAGAAATCCAAATCTGCAGGAGACTCTCTGCCATCCATCGAGCTGATAGAATCGCCGGCGATTTGATGTTTACCGGGTGTGTGTGTTGATAACTTCTGTTTGAATATCTCTATACTTTCCGTCTTGTGTTCTTCATCAAAATTATATCAAAAGTTAAAATGAAGAACAATCCACTGTGAGACCTGAAGTAGGTATCAACCTACTTATATCTAGATATTTTATTGATCACTATTCGACAACGCAAATTGAATACCTATGCTAAAAAAATATATTAAATTTTTAGTCTTACCATCTGTTCGTCTGCTTCAACGGACGGTACTTCGAGACGTTGTTTCTTAGTGGTCCTGAAACATTTTACACATTGTTGTAGTCTAGGTACGTTTCTTTTCAATATCAATAAAGGTATAACTACCAGTGGTGAAAACTCCATAGGCACTAAATAATTAGGTAGGTGTTTAAAAAAAACATACATGAGATTACGCTAGTGTGAATTGATTTATTATTCCCTCTGTTTGATGTTGAAAACCTTCTAAAACGCTTAATAAAGCTTAAATGTATGAAGTTGAAGCAAAAAAAGGACCACTTAATTAGCTGCAGGTGACTGCATTGCGAGCTCATTTGAAGAGAATTTCACACTTGTACTGTGAAATTTATTTGCCAATTTGCAGAGCTTGTAAAGAGACAATCCGTCACGATAAGTGTAGATCAGGGAACTCAGAAATAATGGGAACTGAAATACACAACGGGTAAGGCGATAGCAGTTAACCGACTCGAGTAAGGAAGAATCCGGGTTAAACTTACACACGTGTTAAGAACACGTTTTACGTCGAATACTAAAAACTGCTCTCGGTTTATGCATTTACGCTCATTTAATGTTGGTGTATTACACACACTATTGCACGTGCATAATGTGTGCTTAATTTTCGTAGGATACTCACACATTCGAAAGCCTGCTTCACCATGCGGCGTATTGAATATTGCCCATCGGTATTCTATTTATTATCCGTTCTGTGGTGTAGATAGATAAGCAAGACCGTTTATAACTGCGTTATTCAAGCGTTTACTAAATAATTTCAAATGTCAAACAGAAATAACGTATCAGGCTCCTTTTATTTACAGTCCAATACGGTGCAATGCACATTCACATTCGACTCGACGCTATTGTCCCAACTCAGAAATGTCAACGAAGCACACAAACGAGACTTAATCCACAGTATCGAAACGTCAAACTCTACGAAACAATGGCACTTAATAATAATATTAGAAATATAGAGTATATTTTTCAATTAGACAGTGTTTTAATTATTGGAAGGATATTTCTTAACCTGAAATGTCATTTAATTATGATTTAAATCCCTATGGATACTGTATGTGGCCACAGTGACTTTTTGAACTTTTTGATAGTATAGCGACTTACATGCTGAGAACAAATGATTTTTCCAAACAACAGCGTTGCATCTCAACATTAAGTCATATATCATGTTTTGTGAATGTCAACAAATTACATTGACCAAATCAACGTGCAGTCATGGTGAACTGAGCGATTAGCTCCGCACTTTGAGAAATAAGAAAACATCCTTCAGTTTATTCTGAAGTTAAGCCGAATATGAAAGAAAAAAATATTAAAATCACTGTCTAAGTGTGTATTGTTATTCTTTTCATTTCTATAAATTTTTGTGTTATTAGTTATATATTATTAAAGGACTACGAAAATAATTACTTTTTTGGCTTAATTGTCACTGAGTCAAACTGAGATACGTCAGCTGAAAAAAAAAATCATACATTAGTAATCCAATTAGTACTAGCATGGTTATGCGTAAGCATCGCATGCATGCCTGCGTGTGTGTGTATTATGGCATATAAAAGGTATAGAATGGGTATAGAATATATAATGTTACTTTACGGCTCACTTGATATTCAAAAACATGTTATCAATAATGAAGAATGACTTTTCACATTTGTTAGTAGAGCTCATAACCTTGTGTCGGTCGTACAACAATATTATTATGTAACAACACGCGTGAATTCCCGTTTCTTCTTTCATCACATTTTTCCCAGATTCTTTTCAACGATTAAAATCAAAAATGTGAATGTGTTGTATGCTGCAGTGTAAGGGTGGAAGCTAGGGGATGTATCTTCCATACAGCGATCGTGACCACTTAATACATCAGAAATACTCAGTCATGATAATAGATGACACCGATGACAGTACAGTACAAGGCCAGTTCAATGACCAATCAGAGCTCACTCATGGCCCAGCCAATCAACACTCGAGCTGCGAGACTATTTGTCACTGATGTCATGTCATTATTTTCAAATTTCATGTCAATTCTACATGTTATTTTCAAAACAAAAACAATCGTGCAATATTATTCGAGTGGACTGACATTGATGTAAATAAAATAAAATATAGTATAATATTATCTTATAGTGTCAGAATAATATTGATATTCGGTATTTTTAAACCGTACTGATAAAAAGGTTTTACAATTCGTACAGCTGATAATAAAATAAATTAATGGGTAGTCTAATTTTATTATATTATGTTTATATACACTTGTACATATACACAGATAGAGTAGCAAGTTTAACACTTCAGCTCAGCAAAAGATACCAGATTCTGCTTTTGCAAGTTTATGCGCCCACTCAAAACTCACCTGATGAAGAAGTGGATGAGGTATATGAAGAAATCAGTACGTTGAAAAATGAACAGAAATGTCACTTCACTATCATCATGGGGGACTTTAATGCACGAATCGGATCTCAACACCAGGATGATGTAGCGGTCGGGCACTTCGGACATGGCACCAGGGATGGCCGAGGAGACATGTTAGTGGAGTTTGCGGAAAACCACAATCTCTACATCATGGACTCATTCTTCAAAAAGAACCCTTCTCGAAAATGGACATGGCGAAGCCCAGCAAAACGAACCAGCAAAATCGACTACATCCTCACCGACAAGAAGGATATTTTTCTAGACTGCACAGTCATTAACAGATTTAATACTGGCAGCGACCACCGAATGGTAAGGTGTAAAGTACGATTTAACATCAAACGTGAGAGATCTAAACTGATGCAGAAGCCCAGAGTCCGCAGAGGCTTGAGAAGCAGAGTCGAATTCCAACAAGAGCTGGAGAACAGGCTAGCGGCTTTCCAGGCTGAAAATGACCCCATCTCCCTACAAAACACCGAGGCAATAACAAAAATCATTATAGAATCTTCGGAAGAGACAGTTGCTGCTGTGGTTGAACGAGTAAGCAAACTTTCAAAGGAAACGTTGGATCTTATGAAGCTGCGTAGGAGTACGAAAAGCGAGCAACAAGTTGCAAATGATCTCGAATACTCCACGCTGTGCAAAACTCTACGTAAAAACATACGAGAAGATCTTCGTAAGTTCAATATGAACCTTGTAGAATCAATTGTTGCGTCAGGAAGGAGCTTACATCGTGCGTAACTGGGATCATCGACTGGACAGCGGATTGACCCTGGCTGATGATGATGATGATATACACTTGAAAGTCCCTTGAAAATTTGCAAAATCTACCAACGCAAACATAAATATATAAAGAAGTTAACGCTTCAGTAAATTACATATAAAATGTCTATACTTATGTATTCTTACAAAAGTGTAAATGGCGACCATCATTGTGATTTAATTAATTAACATTACATTTTAAAATTATTGTTTCAGATTCCACATCAATATCCCGTCGATCGTTGGGGTTTTTTGACTGCGCAGAATAACAGCAAGCGATGAAAATTTATAATGTAATCTTCAAGCTACACAATATATGAAGTGCTGACAAATAATTAGCATGGTGTAATATTATTATTACATTATGATTTCCACATAAATTATTTATGTCGCTTAATTGCATAGACTTTTATTTATTTTTGTCACAATTTCGTTTTTATAATTATTAATAGTTTTCGGGTTCCGGGGCTCACATAGTCAAAACTTCTAGTGATGCCAATAGATGGCGCTAATCATAAGGGGCGCTAATTTTAATCAAAAAGTTTCAATCGTCGATGAGATTTGAATAATTGTGTCATAAATCACTTACCCGCCAATAGATTGAGTTGAACTTTGTATAACCTTAGTAGACCCGATAATAGTTGAGAGCTTAATCGAAGTGAATAACGTTCGGAGATAAACCCAGATTCCGTGCTGATGACTTCCATAAGATCGTCACTAAAACAAGTCAAATACGTTAAAACTCGTGTATTTTCACAAACAAACATTTTCTCCAGATATTAAATACGTTTATTTCAGTTCTTCTCACCATATTTCTGGAAGGGACGCGTTTTTAATTTGACTGGAAGGCACTCTTGCAAAGTTACTAGGCCAGTTAGCAACCCAACATAAATAAAATGGCCCACCTTTCTTCAGACATCTGTGGTGGTGGAACATTTTGTTCGTAAAATAAGAGAGCTTTTGCTAGTTTCATGAATATAACTCCTATTTTAAAAGAACGTAAGTGATTGCATTAATTTTCGCGATAACTGCCTGCACAAAGCATCCACCCGCCACCAATTTTAAAAACAACAACAAGAAGAGGTCCGATGTTCGTAAAAATGTTCGATGTCCGCCGGATATTCTTACAACTTAATTGTATTTGGCTGTTCGAAAGATTAATATGTTTATGTTTTGTGGTTACGTGAACATAAGGTATACATAAACAGGAATTAATTACGGTGTAATAGATATTAATCGGGCTTTCAAAATAATATAATGTTATTCAATGATGTTAAATATATTTGAAAATGTAGAAAAGTATTGGTCATTCAACGCGTGCTCTATATATTATTCCGAAATACTATAATTTTGAAGGCTCGGTACTATAGTTCCACTTTGGAAATATTACAACACTGGTCTAATATTAGTCTATGCATTCGTCTATGGGCATGTATTTTCAATGACATCGCGTGAGTCGTGTAAACTGTTGAAGTGTAAATCAAAAAGCTTTTTCCATACAAGAAATGCAATAAAAGAAACTATTTTTAGTCTCGTTTGTTGTAATAACTTTATTTTGTTTTATGTATTGGAAAATGACGGGAAAATATCTTTAATGACTTGATTTTTAATGTGAATACAAAATATGGCAGAAATAACTCAGCTGTCATGTATGAGTAAGTACATACGATTATTTTTAAATCGAGGTATTGTAGAGCATGTTATCACTATCAGTGCCCATCATTCGTAAAAGCTGTATTCATCATAGCGAAACTTACTGTTTATTGAAACATTAGGCAATGTTTTGTGTATTTTACGATGTCGATGGTGTCCCATTCTATCCGGCTGCCTGCTGGATTATTAATTTGGGTTAATGAATGCTTGCAAAATGCATCCATCCCTCAAATCAATTGATGTTCGTCAGTAGAACTCAAAATTCGGTGAGTTTTGACCACATGCCACTATCGACTTAAATTTTATAATTCAAATATTAAATGAATGCTAAAGGGTAAATCATTAGTAAATAACAATATGTATGCAATTTAAAGTATAGGTATTTATACATGCACAGTTTCAACGAGTAACGTACAGCGAATTTATTCAGGTTTACTTGCTTTATTGAAAATTTGGTAATGGTGCTGCAGATGACCGCATCATTTTTTATAACTTTCTTTTTAGACCAAACCCAACCTAACCTAATCTAACCCAACTTAATCAAACATAATCTAACCTTAGTGTGTGATAATGATACATCAAAATGTATGAAAATGTCAAGCTTTAAATTAACAATTATTGGATCGAAAAGCATCTTCGCTGACAGAAAAAGTTATAATATTTAATATAATTATTGTCTGCATGGGATAAACTGTTTCCTCCAAAAAATAATTATAAATGGTCATGCGGTCATCTGTGGCACTGTAACCGAAAATTTTCTGAAAAACTAAATATGTATTATGTTTAATCTATTTTAATATTATTTTTGTACTTTGATTAGCTCGTTATTTTTACGATTTTTTTACTATTAAGTGCAATTTTGTGATGTGTGTTTATCTCACATATCTGGTCAACCCGCCATACCTAGCCGCCTATGGCCGGGTCCCCAGGCTTGAGCCCTTTCAGTCCCCCCCCCCCCCATTTGTGGGGGTCATGTAGTAGATATATTCATTAAATAAGAATATCTTGCACACAACAGTTTATAGAACTGGTTAGTTACTGGGTTTGTTTTATGCTTGATGCATTCATGCATATGTGTCACAGTTATGATTGATAAACATGAAATGTTATAATCCTTTTTTACAGGCTTATTGGAGTTGGCTCACCGAGAATATCAATCCGGTGATTATGACAGTGCTGAACATCATTGTATGCAGCTTTGGAGGCAGGAGAATGCAAATACAGGAGTGCTACTTTTACTGTCCTCAATACATTTCCAATGCCGCCGCCTAGACAAATCTGCACACTTTTCGACGCTTGCCATCAAACAAAATCCTCTCCTTGCTGAAGCATATAGGTATTGCCTAGAATTAAAAATAATTATGCTTAGAACACTGGTTGATAACTCTATGTGAGATATCTAGAAATATTGAATGTGAGAATATAACTGCCATATTTCCAATTCTTATCAAAAAACTGCTGAGAAAATATTGCCTCCATTACTATTTATTATTTCAGGACAGCTATTTTAAGTCTAAGGGAACCTTTTCTGGAACTAATTGATAATGAAATGATTCCAGCTGCTGTTCCTCTGTCCACCCTCTACCAATGTCAACCAATTTTCTCTTCTTATATATTGACACTTCCTTGTCTTATATTCTGCTACTGAATAATAACATGTAGAAAAAAGGGATAAAACAAAGTTCCGATAAATAAAGCCATTTGAAGAAGTTATGATATAAACTTGAAAAAAATTAACAATTTGCAAGCATCAGAAAACATTTCCAAAGTTAATATTCACCTTTCAACTGTCATCTCAAATATAGTCATGTTATATTCGGACTAATATGTTGTATACAACATTCCGTCTAATTTTTATATTGTGTGTGTGGATCATCAACGCATCTGAGCAAGTGGTATAACCAGGGTTGGTGTCACCCGGTGCGGTAAATTTTTCATTAAAACATATTTTTAAGGTAATTATTAATTTCAGTGATTTTATATAATAATAACACTAACGATAATTTTTGAAATACATAAAAAATAGGAAATAGAGAAAAAATCATTCGTTAATAAAATATATTAAATACCTACTAAACTTGCAGAACGTTTTTTTCTATATATTTGTATGTTGGGTTGTTTTTGTTCAATATAAACACTTATGCAAAATAAACATTTATAAAAAATGTGTTTCTTTTCACCCTGACGAATGGGGTTTTTAACTACGTGTTTACAGTTATTACTTTCAAAAGTCCAAGTCTTCAAATTTTTCAATTTCTTAACAGGATCCCAGTGTGCTTTTTGACTCAAATTCCTTTTTAAAAGATACAACCTCCATTCAATACACTTCTTTCCAAACGTGAATTCTCCTTGCATATTTGCTGCAGAGCGTATGATGTGTTTGACACAATCATCTGTTTCCGAATAAACAAATATATCACCAATTCTTACTTTTTGCGAATGCATTGAAGATCGCATTTCTGTTTCGATGATTTCAGAGAGCCATTCCAATTTAAATTTATCGCAGGATTTCTTAATGATCGTATTTGAAATATCACATCCACTCCTTTTTGACATTTTTAGGGGATAAGTTTTCTATAATTAATAAGTATAATTGAGGCGGTCAGAGCAGAAGTGGCGTAACCCACAAAAATGTCTAAACGGAGTTAACCATTGGAAGAGGTTCCAGAGGTAATAGATAGACATTCATCATTTTCATATGTCAAGTCCAACTAGACATGGACGTACACGTAAGCAAGACGATGTCTAGTCCAGTTCGACATACAACTTTTAGAGATTAAGCAACTATATTTATCTTTCCAATGCAGATGCTCTCCTATAAGATTTAATTTTTGTTTGTGGTTTCAGCAATCTAGGAAATGTTTTCAAAGAACGCGGTCAGTTACAAGAAGCCTTGGAAAACTACCGACATGCCGTACGGTTAAAGCCTGACTTTATCGACGGCTACATTAACCTTGCTGCAGCCCTGGTAGCCGCTGGTGACATGGAACAAGCTGTCCAAGCGTACATCACCGCATTGCAATATAACCCTGTAAGTGTTCAATTTGGTATTTACAAATCCGTAATAGTGAATCCAGCTGATGCTTGAACCAAGTTGCATTTTGGCGTCTAAGTGCTATTTATCTATGCAACATAATGAATGCCTTCCAAACTTTTCACTGTTCGTATATTCGACCAGCGCATCTATACACAAGACTGCTATCGGCCGTTATCGAGGGTAGTTTTTCATATTTTGTATTGAAGTATTATAATTTTTACAATAAGTGCTGTTTTAACATCTCTCTTGGCTGTGCTAAATTTTTGAGTGAACGAGCAGTTTTGACTGTTTAACGGCTAACTTATTGTAACAACTATAATACCTCAATACAACATAATATGATAATCTACCCTCGATAATGGCCGAAAGCAGTCTTGTGTATAAAATAGATGCGCAGGGGTGCTTCTCAAGGTTTTCTTCAACGTGCATGGGTAAAAAATCAACGATAAATATATATCTTATCTTCACATTATCTGATTTTTAAGTGTGACGTTAAAAACGTTACTGATAATATTATTTTATTTTCAGGAACTGTACTGTGTGCGTAGCGACCTAGGGAACTTACTGAAAGCTCTGGGAAGACTAGATGAAGCCAAGGTACATGTCAATAATATGTTGTATTTATTTTATGTATGAAACAGATTTGTTTCATTCCCCAATTATATATTATTATTAAACTGGCGCTAGGGGCCGTTCAGGTCCATGGCCGACTGCACAACGTTTCTCCAGGCATCTCTGTCCAGCGCTCTCTCTTCCCAGTTGACTATCCCCAGCCTTTCCGCATCCCTTTGAATGTTGTCCGCCCATCTCCGTCGAGGGCGGCCAAGAGGTCGAGTGCCAGCTGGTGTGCCTTTGTAAATCCTATAGAGAGTTCTAGATCTTTCAGATCGTACAACGTGGCCCGCCCATCTGAGCCTTCTTGACCTCAGAATATTAGTGATTCTAGGTTGGTATCGGTCGAAGAGCTCAGCGTTTGTGCGGATGCGCCACCGGTGGTTCTCATTGACGGGTCCAAGTATTCTCCGGAGGATTCTGTTTTCAAACACTTGGAGCGCCTTTTCTTGTTTTTCTGTTAAACCCCACGTTTCACATCCATACATGACGATTGGCTTGATGACCACGTTATACACCCGGAATTTCGTTTTGATGGACAGCATTTTGGACCTGAACAGACGACTCAGCGCGAAGTACGCTGCATTTCCACTTCTCAGTCGGTCAGAGAGCTCTAGGGACATTTCATTTTTAGAGGTAATGTTGGAGCCCAAGTACTTGAAGAGAGAGGTTCTCTCGAACGAGGAGTTTCTTATTCCAATGTTTCCAGAGGGTTCAATGCCTCTTGTCATTTTCAAATACCTGGTCTTTCCCACATTTACTCGTAGGTTCAACCTTTTCGCTGTGTCCTCCAGAGGAGTGAAAATATCTCTGACTTCTTCTTCAGATTCTCCGAGCACCACCAAATCATCTGCGTAGCCCAATATTTTATGGGACCCATTCAGGGTAACTCCACCTTCTGCTTTCAGAGCTTCTCTAACGGCTTTCTCTAAAGCTAAGTTGAACAGCATGGGTGATAAGGAGTCGCCTTGTTTTAGTCCTGCTGTCACCTCAAAAGATTCTGATATACTACCTTGCATATGAATTCTACTTCTGGATCCGTCCATGCATACTTTTATTATATTTATAAGTTTTGACGGTATTTCAAATTCTTTCAATATATTCCAGAGAGCTTCTCTATCAATAGAGTCATATGCGGTTTTAAAATCTACAAAGAGACAGTGTACATCTTGGGCGTATTCCCATTTCTTTTCAAAGATTTGGCGCAGTGTAAAGATTTGATCGGTAGTACTGCGGTTTCGTCTAAAGCCGCATTGGTAGTCACCAAGAATGTTTTCGGCATATGGTAGAATTCTTTCGAGAATAATGTTCGACAGAACTTTGTATGCAGTAGGAAGAAGAGAGATGCCACGGTAGTTTGCACAGTTGAGTTTGTCCCCTTTCTTGAAGATAGGACAGACCAGTGATTCTTTCCATTCTTCAGGGATCTTTTCTTCCTCCCATATTTGTTGCAGTAGCTCAAGCATGGCACTAAGAAAGGTTTCTCCTCCATGCTTGAGAAGCTCCGATGGAATATTATCGTTTCCTGCCGATTTGTTATTCTTTAAATAACTCAGTGCTCCCATCAACTCTGCCTTATTTGGTGGCGGTATAAGAGGTTCTGCTGTCGCGATTTCTGGCGATTCCAAAGGTTCATCTGGTACAGAGCGTTGAAGTAAGTTTTCAAAATGGGACTTCCATATGTTTAGCACTTGCTCTTTGTTTGCCACTATCTGACCCTGTTGATCTTTGATTTGTAGCGTGCTAGGTTGAAAGCCTCTTTTTTCAAAGCTCACTTTCGAGAAGAATGATCGAGTTTTATTTCGTTTTGCTTCTTCTTCCATCTGCTCAAAATTACTTTTGATGAAGCTTCGTTTGCACTTTCTCAGATGCTTTCGGACATTTTTGCACGTCTCGCTATATCGTTTTTGTGCTTCTTCGCTCTGCGTATTTTGCAGATAGAGCGCTCTTTCTGCTCTTCTCTCCTCCACCATTTGTCGGCAAGTGTCGTCGTACCAAGGGCACTTTACTTTCTTGGGTGCCAGTCCTATCGAGACTTCAGCAGCTTTTACCATTCCTTCTTTTAGTCTCTTCCACCTCTCATCGATACTCCAGGCTTCTCCTTCGGTGAGTATTCCGATTTGGTTTTGTAACTCTTTTCTGTAGCTATCTCTTCCGTTTGGAGTTGTCAGCTTTTCTATATGGTACTTCACTCTCGTCTTCGCATTTGCGTGCGCTGTCTTTTTAAGTTTTTCCCTAAAGGTTGCTATCGATAAGTTGTGGTCCGTATCACAGTCAGCGCCTCTGTAGCTTCGAATGTTTTCAATAGCTTTATGGTGTCGTCTATCAATTAGAAAATGGTCAATCTGGTTAAAAGTCTTCCTGTCCCTTGAATTCCAAGTCACTTTATGTATATTTTTACGAGGAAAAGTGGTACTTCGGGCGATTAAGTTTTTGGCGCTGCAGAAGAGAGCCACTTTTTTACCATTTTCGTTAGAATGATCATGTAGGCTCTCTTTTCCAATAAATGGTCTGAATACAGCTTCCTTCCCTATTTTCGCATTGAAGTCTCCTAGCACACATTTGATATCATGTCCCGGTAGCCTGTCAAAAGTCGCTTCAAGGAGATCATAGAAATTATCCTTTTCGGCCTCTTCTGAAGTCTCTGTCGGGGCATGTACATTCACAAGTGATATATTAAACCATCTTCCTTTGATTCTGAGCACACATATGCGCTCGTTTACGGGTTCAAAAGAAAGTATAGCATCTGCTACTTCTCTGGCGACCACAAAACCTGTTCCGAAAACATGTTTCCCTTCTGTGTTTCCGCTATAGTAGATAACATGCTGTCCGACTATAAGTTCTCCGCTATCCGGCCAACGGGTTTCCTGGATGGCGGTAATTTGGACCTTATATTTTGACAGTTCTTCCACTAGGTTTTGAGCTGCGCCAGCTCGGTATAGACTAAGTACGTTCCAAAATCCTATCCGTAGTCCATTTTTCGGTCCGGGTCGTCTATAAGCGGTTGCCATATGTCCGAGGTATTGTGTAGTATTAGTAACCTTTGGTGATTTCACGGGAGAGAGTGGTTAACCCTCTGCCCAACCCCCAACCTGGAGGGCCAGGTCTGTTGGTCCGCGGGAGATATTTTATTTTTCTCCTACCCTTGATTAGGGCATTCTCCTATCCGCCACCTGGAGACGCGCTCTCTAGGGGTTACAGACTCCCCCGACAGACCCCCCCAATTATTATTTTTATTACTATATAAAATGTTTCAATGCTTTTACCCTTACTATTTTTATTTAAGTATATATTTAAAGAATTTTCTTCTGTCGTAATTTCAGAAAGTGAGGTAGCATTGGGCTTTGTTTACAGCTATCAAATTAGTGACGAAGATTAAAAGAAATATTTTGATCTTCAAAATATTATGTTTAAAACTTCATTACACTTTTATTACTCATAATTTTAATAATTCGTGACTCGTTTGGTACGCTTTTATGTATGTAAACGGAATCAAAATTTGAGCTCCATTGAATTTAGTGTGAAGAAATCTGTAACTGTTTATTTTGAACAAAAATTAAATAGAAACATTTATTTTTTGTGTATATGGTATGTAATTGAGTTTTTTGAATCTATTTCATGTAATGGATAGTCATACACAGAGTTATTGAAGCATGATTTTTGATTCTGTTGATTATATTAATAGTGTTTTGGCGTAATTTGCTATTGGCGCACATTTTAAAATCGTAATTCATTTGTATTATTCTTCTATTGAATCCATTTTATGATCAAAACATTAATTAAAACGATTCATTATCAGATGTGAATGTTATAATGCGAGAAGAGAACTATTATCATTTCTTTTACTAAGTATAGTAAATCATTTTTTAATATGAAACCTAGTAAGGCAGTTTTATTTTTGTATGTACGTACATTGATAATAATAATTGTCTTTATGTAACCACACACTTTGACTGCCAACGTTTAATTAAAATAATACAAAAATAATTTCCATAAATTACAGGTAGCATTCTATACTTCAGTTCAATTTCAACCTTAGTTTAGTTATTAGACAGATAACATAGATTGTTAGTGTAGTTTGCATAGGCAATCTTTTGAAAAACCATTTAGGTATACCTGCCTTCCTGTATATCTTAGTAACTAAGATATACAGGAAGGCAGGGATTCTCAACCCTTTTCCAATAGTGACCTATAAAAAAATGACACCCATCATTGCGGCTCATCTTCAAGAACATCTTGGATTTCAAAAATAACCTATAAAATGACAATGGTGTCTTCTAATTGGCTAATGATGTGCCATCCTATCCTTGTCCCCACCTCTTTGTACCACTCTGCATGAGATTACCCACTACATAATTATTAATGCAGTATCAGTTTGTTACCATAATATAACTTGAGTGAAATGCAGAGATATTGATTTTAAATTAACCTTAACTAAGGCATTCTAATAATGTACACATTACATGTTTGTCTCACTTCTACTAAGTCACCGATTCCGGTGACATAAGGTTAAGAATTGCTTAAGCTTAAGTCGCTTAGAGCAGTGCTCCACAACCTTTTCTCATCCACGGCACACTAAAGGTCTTCCCAGAATTCCGCAGCACACCACAGGTTAAACAATTTATACTCCTACCTATCGCTAAAGTTAAACACAGTGTGATACTTTAAAATAGCGTTTTTCAAATGGTGTTCGAGGTAAAATCAATCGTATTGATTCTATGTTTAGCGATTTTTTGTATTTATTAATACATCCGCGTGAATAATGGTTAGTTGTCGGCTTAACAACACCTAATTATTTGTCAAGTATTGATACAAAAATAATAAATTGTATCCCACAATCGTATGTATTAAAATATTAATGCCAGCAAAGTAAAACAAACTTTTTTTTGCTCTTAGAGCAAATTTGTAATTTGTGTTTATCTCACTTATTTGCTTGACCTGCCACGTCGCCCCCCTGAGCTTGGGCCTCCAGGCTAGAGCCCCCAGAGTACCAAAATTGCATTCCTACCTACTTATTTGATAAAAAATTATATATACATAACGCATGACGAAGAACCAAATGTACATTTTCCCATGTATTTGTATATCAATAAAATGACTAATTATTATGATACCTGAGCTTGTTTCAATAAACGTAAAAGTCTTTAGCCTTACTTACTTAGTTTGTCAGAAATAGGAGGATATTCTTCATTAACCGATATCCAGAAAATAGCATAAGCGCTTTTATAGAATTTTCGGCATTGGTTGCAAAATGGTTTCGAATCCAGTCATATTGATTGTATGAAAGTAATGATGAAATTTCTTTTGAAGCAAATTTAAATGTTTTTGAGATGGATCCAAAATTAATTGCTTGTTTTCATTGGTGGTCTGGTAGAGATCCTTGTCTTAGCTCCTTCTAATTTATCAGATCACGTCAATTTGTTCATTCTGACCTTGCATTGTTTTATTAAGTTCATGCAGGTGCTCAGATGTATTACCAGCCATGTACGCAAATTTGGCTATTAAGTAAGTATTGTATAATATACAAAATTATTTGTGTTTTTTTTAACAATGCTCCGCGGCACACCGGTTGCGAAACACTGGCTTAGAGCAATGTTTTTTAACCTTTTTACATCCGCGGACCACAAAAAAATCAAAAAATGTTTTGCGGACCATCAACATTGGAATAAAATAATAAATATTTATATTTACACTATTTTTGAAACAACAATTGTCGAAATATATTACAACCCCACTTCAAATGTTCGGTTTCCAGGAAACTATTTTTGAACTGCAGAAAATTTTTGCAGCCCACCAAAAATTTTCGCGGACCACCGGTTAAGAAACCATGGCTTAGAGCATGGGTGGCCAACCTTTTCAGCAGCCGGGCCAGATTCTAAAAATTAGATTTTCTACCGGGCCGCACAACTGATTTTTTTATTACACAAAACAAAAAATAAATATTTATATTATAAAATATACTTATTAAATAAAATAAAACAAAGATGAGAATCAAACATATTTATTAGATTTTTTTTTAAATAATAAAAAATAAACAAAATAATATAAAAATAATAAATGTTAGTGAGAAGTTTGATTTTGTGCGGCAGAACTAAGTGCATCAATATCGATATCGGATGAGGTTGTTCCTACACGCAAACAGTTATCCAAATGCACATCAGTGATTCATGTTCTCACTCGGGATTTGATATGCTTCATCCGACTAAAAAGCAGTTCAGAGTGTTTCCAAATAGCGAGGTCATTATTAGAGCATGTATGTAAAACTCTTCCAAACCAACCTGATGGAATTTCTCCTTTAACTGTTCATCGCAACATATTTCACAATATTCCATTTGGGAGTATGTGCCTGTTTGCATGCGAATTCAAATTCGAGTGAGCCAATATCGAATCTTAGTTTGCGAAATTAGCACATCTAGCGGCAGCATTTGATATTATTTTTATTTTCTCACTGCTCCACGGGCCACAAGTTGACATCCAACGGGCAGGATGCTGCCCATTGGCCGCGGTTAGCCACCCATGGCTTAGAGTATCAAACAATATTGTATTTTTGTTTTTGGTTTGTCACAGTGTATACTCAGTGTAAAAAAACCAAATACAAAATCAAACCAATTCTAAAAATTTCGAGCAAAATAATACGGTCAAACACGTTCCATATGACACACCTAGCAACCTTCAACGACACAGCTGTTGAGAATGGGCGTTTTAGTGAATATAATATATTTTTTTATAGTGAATGTAGAGCAAGTAGGTACATATAGAAACTTAATAATATTAACTTCCAAAAGTTACAATACATTGAAAATACACCAAATAGTTTAAGTCAGTATGGAGTAGAAGAGAATTCAATTCAATCCTGACATTTATAATTATTTATGTCATACACATACATATTATGTTTATTGTTGTAGAATGACGTCAGCATTTCTAAATAAAACTCATTTTTCATAATTAATTTCTATACTTTACATGATTTTGAATAAGTGTAATATGCCCAGTGCTGTGCTGTTTCGAAAGGAAATGATATTTTTCTCTTTTTTTCACAAATACAAAAAGGAAATCTGTAAAAATAGACACATACATATGGCATATTGACAACTATAGGGCCCCAACTGCAAATTTGTAGAAACCGCCATTTGATGTTAAAATGTGACTTAATAAATCTTTATAATTTTTTGAAAACGTTTATCATACAGGCATTTCTTTAAATTTGGTTCAATCTCAACTAGTCATGCTAGTTGCAGATGTGGCCCGACCTTATAACTGTAAATAGATGTTGCAATACTTATAATTGTATATTCTCTAGATATAGGCCCAACTATTTTTTTAACCATAGAGGTTTGGTTATTTGGCTATCAAAAGGCATTTAAAAATTTCATATTATTGTGTAAAAAAACGAAAAATGAATAATTGACAAATATGGCCCTATAGTCATCAGTATGTGATATGTAAAATGCTCATGCGTAATGTCATAGATTTATCTTTGATTAATTTTATGTTTGATTTTCAGGTTTTGCTGTCTTGTAATAATTTGTTATTGTCCATTCATTGATATTTTTACAGTTGTTTCCTGCACCTGTCTAAACATTAATTTAGGAATGCACGTTTCGGAAATTTTACCACCTGAGTGTCCGACCATCTCAGAAAATAATATTCTTGTGTGCTATTCTTAAATTTGAGCATAGGAAACAACTGTACATACTTTCATTATGGTACAGTTAAACCAGTCTTTTTAATCTCCCATTCCTAAAAAACAATTTTCACTATTCCTACCAATTATTAGAGAAAAACACTGCATAGTCAATAAATTTTCATTCATAATTTCAGATTTTAAAAATGAAATATGAGAACACAATATTGTTACCAATCCGGGATAGTTTGTATACCAAATTGACAAAAATAACACATCTACATACACACTATTACATTAAGTATTGACATTTTATTATTATATAGGTAATTATGCTGATATTGTGGACTGGTTTGCCGATTTCATTTCTTCTTGACCGGATATATGCCACAAGCGCCCTACAAAACCGGCCATAGAAAATGACATACATTACATATACTGGCCCTGCGCATCTATTCTATACACAAGACTGCTATTGGCAGATATTGAGGGTAGATTATCATGTTTGTGGAATCATAGTGAAACACTTAAACGTGACATTATGCTAAAATATAATCAATATCATATTGATTTTAAGAAATGCTTCCTCAGGTAAAAAAAGTGCGATGCTATGCAGAGTTGTGCTACGCATGTTGCATTTATACAATAACTAGCAGTATCACCCGCCGCTGCCCAGCAGCCCGATTTTGTAACTATCGACTCGTGTGTGCGAGAATTGTGCGACATGACAAGTTATTATCGCCCATTTCATGTCGTATACCATAATACCTATTCTGGTAGCCACTCGCTAAGGACTCTTTTAACTCGCGAGTAACCAGTTGGCAACACCGAGAAAATTTATGTCTATGGTACGAGATGAAATGTCAAACGAAATTATTATATTTGTTGGGTATGTTTGTGTATAATACCTAAATATTCAATTAATTTAGTATAATATGATATAGTTATTTACGTAGAAAATAACCTCCCATAAATGCGAAACCATACAATATCGTATAAATATAAAATAAACACAGTGCCTTCAATAACATATATTTTTATGTAGGTATTTATTCATTATAAAATATTAACATAATTGAACTCAAGATAACTAGTAACATCGCGAATAATATAATTTGGCATCTTTATTGTTAATTGGTATAGCGTAATTTCCGTGTTCTTTCCGTGAGCGATACTCATTCATTTTGACGTTTTGATTTTCAAGGTCACTGTCACATATGAAACGAAATATCAAAATACACATGTAAATCAGGAAATAGGTACACGAATTTACATCGTTCGTCGAGCAAAAGAAAGGAGAAGTTTCAGTTAAGTGATCTTAATTGAAATCAGGTAAGGTTATATCCGTCTCAACATTATACCTACCTACGACTTTTTAATTCTCCATGGATATAATATTATAAACGTCATGATGGGTCAAATTGTCATCTTCTACGTCTTTGATTAATTTTAAGCTGTACAACCATATTTATATTTTCGCATTGGAAACTCTTCACGCTTGTAGGTAGGAACATTAAACTTACGACAAAATATACAATACTATACCTATATTGCGTCAGAGTTTGTGAAAGATATCTCACAAGCTCTTGGTTTAACCGGAAATTAAAAAATCTGTTTCGCAGATGATTATGTGATCCTAAAAGTGCAGCAAAAGTAACTATTTCTGGGATTGACATCTTTTACAATAATTGGGTGAATGATACAAATATATAGCAATGCTTTGGCGAAATATAAAATAATAATATGTAATTATTCTCGCGAGCCCAATAATAAAATAGTATCTTTTCGCAGCCTAGCCTTTCATTTTTGACAGCTCAAAACATAACTATGTTATCGGCGCGAGGCATCAACGCGCATGCCCACCGACTCAAGGCGTATGGGCGACTCTAGTCACGAGTGCCCTTTGGTATGGGCAATAATGTCGACGCGGATTATGACTAATTCAGGTAGTGATAAAGTTACAACATACCATATTTCGATAACATATGTCACGTTGGCGAATAACTATGATGTCCCACACGAGTCGTTAGTTACTGAATCGGGCTGCAGGAGTGGAATGGCTTAATATTTGAAAATTAAAAATTCTAAATTTAATTTGTATACTGCAAAGGATTGAATTTAAAAAATACGGAATCGCGATAGAAATGTTTACGCCAAATCATCAGATTGTCTATATACAATCTGTCAGAGCTGAAAATTGCACATAGGGTGAGTCTCGCTGAGTCTTTTTGAATTGGATTCATTAGAAAATTTGGCAGCATTCGTTGCCCGCGCCGCGCTGTCTCAATTGTCTCCCTACCGATTAGCGATTCTAATAACACAATTATTTGCATCTAACTTTGCCATTTGACCCCCGATCGAGCTGAAATAAACGCCAATATTTTTTAAATATACACATTCTAGCGACATTTTCTATGAAAATGGGGTTTGCAGCATTAACTGCCGCGTTTCAAGGACCTGTACGCGGCGGCCTTTTTCCGCAAAAACCGTAAAACTGTCCCCGGGGTGCAACGGGTTAAATCTGAAATTCGAGACAATGATAACGCACACCGGCTCGTCAGCCTCCGTCCACCCTCCAAATTTTGTTGAAATCCGACTACATGTGTGAATTTGTCTAAAGAAAAACCGACACCAGGACGGTACATACAAACATCCAAATATTATATTCTTTAATAATAATAAAATAAAAAGATTTCTGACTAATTCATAGTTTTAATATTTTTTATATATAGGTACTTATTTTAAAAATATCATTAAAAAATATAAATAAAAATGATTTCAAGTTATATCTACACATTTATATTTTTATAAAAATTGATGTTCTTTAAAATATTTATACCTCTAAGGGCGTGCGCACGACTCACCAAAGTTACATTGCAATCGGATTAATGGTATAGGAATGCATACAAATAGAAGAAGAAGTTGGTTGTACTAATTTAGAAACCTTTGGAGGTGTGCGCACAACAACCGACAAAAGTTTCATCGCAATTCATTTTCAGTTAATTCTGTTTTGTATGACCCACAATGTTATAAGCCGATGCTTAAGCCACTCGGCCATCCTTTACCTTAACATGTTACAGGATATGAACTGAAAGTTTTGATGATTGACTCTAGAGATTCTTGTTTTATAAGTTTTTTCATTTCCGTATCGAATTTAAAAAATCTTTCCTGTTTTTTTATGCCTCCTCACCACTAAATACCCCAACGCCTCATAATCCACAAGACACTGCGAGGAGAAGGAACGTCTCATCATTTTTTTTTTTTTTAATGAACAGGAGGAGAGACAAGACTAAAAATTTTGATTTGTTTTAAAAAAATGGCTTCTGTGTTATTGTTAAGTTGAACTTTATTGTTGTACTTAGGCATTGTGTAATTTTCGCAAATTAGTTTCACTGCCAGTAAAGGGCATTTATTTACATAATTTTTTAATATTACAAGCATTGATTAAACGGAATGAAACCAAATTCTCTTGCTCGGTCACTGGAAATAACATTGCGAGAGTTACATGATTATTTGAAAACAATGCCAATCTACTTTCTGAAATTTTCGATAGATATTTTCTTGTTACAATTTTTTGATATTAATTTATATTATTGTTTTCATATTATTTTCGTTTAATCCACTTTCGTACATCACTCTTTTATTAATTGTGTTCAAATCCTTTATTTTTAAATAAATCAACACTAATTCTATTCATTTCTATTTCTTTCAAAATATACTTTATTTCTATAAACAAATTACCATGGATATGTTTATATTATAAATTATAATCACCTTTTCTTCGACATTCCATAATAAAAACCATACATAGATTTTTATCATTCTTATGATTATTCTTACGTTTTCATATTACGTAAAACTTAATTAATGACTGTCATTGTGTGATTCTTCAAACAAATTCTTCGGATGAAAAACAGATCAGCATTCCAAAAGTAAATATGATATAATTATTAATCTATTGCATTTATTCATGACAAGATCATAAATCGCTTTGTAAATCAATCCGAAGATTACCTTGTCACTATTTTACAAGAACCACATCTCACTTCAAGGTTTGCAGATTTGGCCTCTTTCATTACTGTTGTTCATTTAATTATAGCATTCCACTAGAATAATAATTATTCTTTATACACAGATTTTATCAATTATAAATCTGGAGTTAAATGACTATGGGTAGTCACCATTTGAACGGTTAATATCATTGAGCGATAGGTAGGTTTATGAGTTCCATATCATTCATTATACTGTAATATATGAAAAATTTCGGCATACTTATAAATAGCATAGTGTAAAGCCCTAAGAGTGACTATATTATAACTTGTGATAGATAGCTTGTTTGATTATAATATATGTATATGGGGATAAACAACTCGTGCCGTGTCAGCATATTGATCGGCAATATTAAATAACTGACCGCAATTACGAATTTCTTAATATTCATTTCCCGTAGTGGCAAACTCAGTAAATAGCTCAATGTATTTATAATTTCTGCAGTATCTGTAATAGTTATTTCCTAAATATTCTCTTCCCGGGAAAAACACATCGCACCCTATTGTCATTGTATTTATTATATTGTACCGATTTTACCCCTGTACTGATGTAACAGTAAATAAACTCTCGCTTCTCCATCATCACGAACAACCACGACTGTCTTTCATCTGCATCACCTATCTACCTACCTATAGATTCCTACACGTACATAATTAACTTTATTTGTACTGTGACTTGTATTATGTTAAACTTTATGATCATTTTTTTTTTTCATTTCTACATATTGTAGCAATGCAACTTGTCAGAAACTCATTATGATGAAAGCATAATATTATAAACTATTCGTTAGACCCAATTTCTTTTGTAGGTGTCACTACCGGTAAATTTTCTTCTTAATAATTTTGATAAACGAGTTGTTGTAACATACGTCTTATTTTTCTAAAACATTTTGGCAAAGCAATAAATGTACATAATAATAAATAGTACAGCAATAGCTCAATACTCTGCTATAATTATAACGATACTGTGCACATTTTAAACGGTTTGACAGAAACAAAATCTTTAATGCATGGTTGGTAGCAACGTTCATTATTGACAACTGGATTCGTTCATTCCTTGTTGCTCCAAGAATGGCTTTTCAAAATGTGTCATTTAAAAATAGGTTATGTTGAACCGTTTTTTAGTTTATTATCATTCAAGTTGTACATTTGTCGTTAGGTTGTGTGAATTTTCGCAGACCCGGCTGACAATCACTATCATATGTGTTTTAAACACGTTTCAATTGGTAGTCATATTAATATCAATCAATTTAAACACATTGTTTTATAAATTACTCATATTATATCACACATAATTGAACGAATATTTCTAATTTCATTGTATTTTTATAATATCAGAGATTAGGTGTTTGGAGAGTCTCCATCTTGGAATTACCTGCGTTTTGATACAATCGTTTGGACAACGGACGGGCCCAATCGAGCATTCTGCTGTTGGAAAGGTATAGTAGACTGCTTCCCTGTCCCCCCAACAAAACGCTATGGGCTCCGGGCTTTCATATACGACAACAAGATTTAATGATTTTCACACTGTTTTAGTTCAAGATTTTTTTCTATGGATGCGGTCAGTTACCATCAATTTATGCGTAAGCTTTAACAATTACATTTATACAAACAATGAAGAGTACGCTGGACTCCGTGGCTTTGTTCTAGCAAGTGCTCGTACCCAAATTTATTTTGAGTGTATTCTTTCACCCGATATCCAAGTTTACTCTTAATTGTCTGTTCTGCTTTTGGCGTAGATTTCAATATTATTTTTTTTATTTTCAGGAAGGATTTTTGCAGTCATCTTGTATTTCAACATGTTTTTTGATTGTTTTGACTGTGTTAGTAATTCTTACAGATGGGGCATTACAAATTTTTCTTTTTTGGAAGTTTACAGGTACTGTTTGTTTTTTAGTGTCCAATGATCGTAACCTGTAAGCATTTTATTTTCTCTAGGCTATAAGGCGTAAATTATTTTAAAGCGTAAATGTTGTGATATTAGAGTATATTACTTGGTCGATGTGATATTGATAATATGCTCAACAAAATAATATGTTTTATTTTTCAATACATTTTAATCAATCAATATGCAGATTTTTTATTATATTTATTAATTATTTTAATATACAAAGTATTTGCTATACCTACTCATTTTATTATAAACCCATTTTCACTGGATTAACATAATATAGTATATGAAAACTTTTCAATAACCATTCGAGAATTTTTATTAATTTTATTTAAATTTAATACATAATATATAGATCAATGATTATCAATATAATGGTGATTGAATAAGAAACCTCCAAAAAATTAATCATGTAGAATGATCACAGAGGCTAGAGCCATTCTATTAACTATGGTGAAAATACTACCCAGTTAGCGATTCTTTTACAAATCAGTTCCACTTTTATAACTGTGATAACGTGATATTTTACGATTTCCACCCTACCACGCATATTAAATCCCCACAGAGCTAGTTTGGAGAGATATTATAATTGATAAACATTGTGAATTTAGTTGTCAAACTGAAAAAAGCATGAAGTTTATTTTTAAATTGTATTTCGCTTAAATTTGAGAAATGTTGTCAACATGTGCGGAAATTTAATATACGTACTGTGAAAAGAATTTATTTTTATATTAATATTGAATAAAAATTGTCAAACAATAATTGTTGTGTGATACGGGCTGTATGGTTTTAAAACCGAAGATCCCCGACGTTATTCGAAGTAGGTATTCGGGCGTGAGCAACTCAAACCGTCGCTCGCGAAGACACGTTTCAGGAAGAAAAAATATGTACATATTGGTTTTGCATGCAACTCTTTCTCATTGCAAAAGCATTAATCCATATAAGATTTCTGGGCGCTTTCCGACAGACGAGCGAAATGGTATATCGCTCCCATGAACAAGTCTTTAAAATAGCCGGTTAAAAACACATATTAGAATTTGTTTTTGTATATGAACTAATGACCACGGTAATAGATCAGAACACTTTTAATAAATCAAATATAAATGAAATACTTATTTAAAAAAAATATTTTTTTCGCATAAATTGAGTGGGTGGGTGTCACCGCTCCAGCGCTCTCAGGGGCACATCGCCACTGGTTCCACCCATTTATAAGTTTTAGCCACCAAATGCTATCAAAAACAAATGTCAAAATATTATATTATAATTATTTATATTATGTAGCCGCATGAGCGAGTGATAATGTGTCACATGA
The DNA here is from genome assembly GCF_057557595.1 of Rhyacophila brunnea. Lineage (NCBI taxonomy): Eukaryota > Metazoa > Arthropoda > Insecta > Trichoptera > Rhyacophilidae > Rhyacophila > Rhyacophila brunnea. The sequence goes on along the minus strand of NW_028232891.1, from coordinate 12,384 downwards.
TCTTTTTCATGTGTTTCGATCCAGGGCATGGACATGGATTTAGTAGATTCAGCAAGTAGATATGTAAATACGACGGTTATAACCGGTTACCCGGTTAGTTATTCGCAGAATAACCACTAACCGGGTAGTATTTTCCCTCTGGTTAATTGGAAGCCCTACTCTTAGATATTAAAAAAATTAAAAAAAGTGTCCCAAAGATGGGTTTATAAGCCTGAAACAACTGCAACATAAATAACTCATATCGTAAAATTAACAAAAAAATCTTAACCATTATAATGTGGGTCTAAAGCCAGTTCAATTAATTGGAAAGTTCATGCTGCAAGCTCAGTCTAATTATTTTAATGTTATTTATCTCGTCATCTTATTAAAAATCTATTTTAAATAATACACATTATATTAAATTATTATTTCATATTCGATAATCATATTAAATCCTTTGTTTTTACTGTAATATAAAAGCTACATGTTGACAGATATATTATACTGTTATCACTTATTAGTGTATTTTCAAACAGGAACTTTTTGTCCATGTGGTAAAACTGTGAACTAACAAAGCCCATCCTGTGCAATTGTTTGCTTTTCTGTTTTCAAATGAGGCACGCCCCAAAATTGATGCTTTTTATAACAAAAATATCTCTAAAACGATCAGGAGAGATGTTAGAATTATTAGTAAACTTTTGGTTTAATGCGAAGAAGAAAAGGAGTCGGAGAAGTTTTCTATATGAGACTACAGCGACTTCCTGTAATCGACGAGTTCTTGTTGTCGGAGAGTAGTTCACTAAACAATAGCATAATTACAATTACATTCAATCTCAAATATTTGTTTTTTAAATACTGTGACAATCAAAATAACTAGGAACCAATAATTTGTGATATAAATAATTAAATGCTCTTTCAAATTCATTAAGAGCATACTTCAGTGAAACGGCAAATAATTTTCAACAGTAGGTGTGATGAAATTTCTCACTAGTCGCCAATCGAGGCGGACAGTCGAAAACATTCTTAAATCATGTAAAGATGACTAAAAAACTTAAGTATGTACTTAAAAAAGAAAACATGTCAATGAATATATTATTATTATTAGTAATATAACATTAAATGGAGGCATGCTGGATATGACAAAATTTCATTATATTATGTAATGCTAGCAGATGGTCAAATCAAACTATGTACTGTACTCTTTTCACCATTTACATATCTATTTAAAACTGGCATATTATTAATTCCATCCATTAAGTATTATCCTATACTCACATATGCATTATTTTTTTTATGTAGAATATGCGTAGTTATATACTGTATTTATGTTTCAACATTTTTCATTACCATTATGGCATATGCTTTATATTTTTCTTTTGTTATTTAGGCATGTTATCTAAAGGCAATAGAGACAAGACCGGATTTTGCCGTAGCCTGGAGTAACTTGGGTTGCGTTTTTAACTCACAAATCGAAATATGGCTGGCGATACATCACTTTGAAAAAGCTGTTGCACTGGACCCTAATTTTCTGGATGCCTATATCAATCTCGGAAACGTTCTCAAGGAAGCTAGAATATTCGATAGGTAAGTACATATTTATTTTACATTTAATATGTTACCCAAGATCTGGTATGAATATGGTATTTGCAATTACGCAATATGAAACAATATCATTCAAATTACCTCCCTGCAGATCGATTTCCTAACTATCGAGGCCCGAGGTGTAACATGAGTTGGCAACACTGCCAAAATTGCCAAATAAAACAAACGAAGCCGAGATAATCGATGTCTTTGGTACAAAAAAATAGAAACGTCAAACGAAATCAATATGTTTGTTAATTATGTATATGTATAATACGTATATATTCGATTGATTTAGTATAATATGATGATATGGTTACGTACAAAATAACCTCACATAAATGCGAAACCACATAAATATTATTACACTATAAAGCAAAATAAACAAAATGCTCTTCAATAACATCCTTTTAAATGTATTTATTCATTACAAATGTATGTAGTAACATTGTGAATAACATAGTTAGGTATTTTAATTCTGTTTATCTCACAATTTCCGTGTTATACAGCGATTTATGTCTTTTGACATTTCTGGAACAGAAGAAAACATAAGCTTTAATATAGATACCTTATCAAAAACATGATGAATCTAAAAAGGAGGAAGGGTGGCAAGAACTCGACGATATGTGCGTATGTATCTTATAAATTTGACAATTAAAGGTTCAACAATCACTATATTTTCCGTCGGAAAATATTCATACATTTTACAAATCTAAATATCAAAATAAACAAGTCGTGTGCCAAAATAACAATATATCGTGTGAGAATTTGCGAAAGATATCTCACAAGCTCTTTGTTTAACCGGAAATTACCAATACATTCGCAAAATATTAAATAATATATTAATAATTATTCTCGGGAGTCCAATAATTATATCTTTTCGTAGCTTTTCACTATTGACAGTTCAAAACGATCGACGCGAGGCACTCTATCATGAATCAATTAATTAGTCTATGACCCAATGCGCATACCCACACACTTATTTGTTGTATGGGATGTTAACGATACTAGTTCACCCGGTCAATAGTGTCGACACAAATTTGACTCATTCCGGTAAAGATATAGTTACAACAAAGCAAAAACCAATACGTCACAATCGAAATCATTTGCGACTGACTTTGAATCTCCCGAGTTACAACATAGCGCCCTTGCAGCTCACGATCCGCCTTCGGCAATTTTTCATGACTTTCACACATTTCAGGCTCTATCGTTAAGCCTTTCAAGAGTTTGTAGATTGTTCGTATAGACACTTCCTTTCGCATAAGCCCACAAAAAGAAATCCAACGGTGTCAAGTCGCATGATCTTGATGGGCAATTGAAATTGCTGTCTTGAAATTAAACGGCCATCGAACTTTTCTCGCAATAAAACCAGTATTTCCTGAGCTGGATGTAGCCCTATTCTGTTGAAACCACATGTTTTCCAAATCGAAATCTTCTAATTTCGATCACAAAAAGTCAATAATCATTTGCCTGTAGCGAACGTCATTAACGCCACGTCTCAGACCAAAAACAGTAACTGTTGGAAGAATGTAACAGCCTCAGTTGAATCGGCTGTTATGGGTGTTTTTGCACCCAAATATGGCAGTTTTGCTTATTAATATACCTATTAAGATGAAAATTTGCTTCATCACTGAATTTACTTGAAAACCTGCTCTTTCAAGACTCAATCGGCGAATCTGTGATGCTGCTCATGGTTTTTTGGCTTTAGTTATTGCGTGAGTTGGATCTTACATGTGTGTAGGTGAAAGTCTTTCTGCAAAATTCGTCATAAAGGGCCGTATGAGGGGCCAAGTCACTGATCTTCTTGGAATTGACATTTCTAGCTCTTTCGCATGAATGGGCTCGATGAACAGGTGATCCGAAACACTACCGGTTTCTTCAAAATTTTTAATCAGCTTCTGAATACAGTCTTCAGTTGGGCAATGATTTCTATCGAATGATGACCTTAATTTTCGCAGTACAACCATCAAAGATTTGTTATTATCGTAGTATTATTATACGATTTTTATGCATTCGAAACGATTCATTGTGTTGGTTTGTAAACTTTCAACTGACAATACAGTACTCTCTCAGATACATTTCATCACTGTCACAACACCGTTGTATATTAAGCAAACACATTTGTCCTTAGTTTCAATAGTACCCAGTCTTCTTCACAATCACTGCTCAATTGATACATTCATTGTTTTTTACTCATTTTGGGGTAAAATATTTTTGATAAAAAATCAACTGCAGCGACGACACGTAATGTGGTGCAACACTAAAATTTAGACAGAACGGCGTTGCCAGCAAGAAAAATACGCACCTAATTCCACAATAATTTTTTTTTTTTTTTTTCCGACCATGTCCGATCCTAATAGGATCATATGGGCCTCCACAGAGTAGAGGTTTGTATTGACAAATTTTGTTTTTTACGAGAAATGGATGTCAGCCACTTGCTCAACCTATTAGGTCCATACCCTGACTCACACACAAATTGAAAAACAATATGTGTACTTGCCAGACCCAGGATTCGAACCCGAGACCCACGGCGTGATAGTCCAACGCTCAAGCCGCGTATAATAATATTATGTAACCTTCACTCACTGACAGTGGAATTAAAACTTATTCGTAAAATAACAATAATATGGTTATTCTGTTGCGATTTCAATAAAATTTATTTTCAAATAAATGTTATTTAATACTTTATAAAGTTTTTGCTTCTACCTGCCATCTTTGACCAGACATTATATTATTTTGTATACACGTTTTTTTGTGATTGTTCATCTAAATAATGATATAAAAATGGACTAAAGGTTAGGTACCTCACCTCCTCAGGCTAATGAATATACAACTTTTGTGTCTTCTTTTTCCAGATATGACAATTCTGATAATCAAATTCTGACGACTCTAAAGTGGAAAATTTGATAAAGAAGCTAAATGAGACATGAGTGGCCAAAGCGACCATTCCTAACCGCCCGCCTGTCTGATATGTACACATCTCTGATGCCCGTCTCACACAGCGTGCGAGACAAGCCGTGCGACAGAGTCATCTAGACGGCTGTATCTGTCTATCATTATTTTCCATTATTAAACTAACTTGTTATTTTTGTACTGTGGTTAATATTTACGAGCAATATTTGTAAAGCTAATAATAAGCATATTGCTTGCGATAATACAAGTTAAATAAAAGATATACTTACAAATAAAATAAAATTAAATACAATTTTTAATAGGTATTATTAAAATTTTATTAGTAATCATCTTGTCCATACCTAATCATCACCGTAGCCTATGTGTCCGATTTTTAGCCCATATTTCAATATTTTTAAAAATTTAAACTTCTTCAGGTCTGCAAAAGAAATAATATTTTTTATCAGAACACTCGTAATATATAATTCAAGTTCTCGGTTTGTTGTAGACATACAGATGATCGATTTGAATAGTGAATTGGTTATCAGTGTTATCACCATTCCTAAAGCTAAACTATACAACATAAGTACATAATTAAATAATATGATAATTATATGGTTGAGGTTATAATTTTACAAATGGATGTGCGGTGTTATCGACATGGGCTAACACTAAATAACGCCAATAACGAAAACTGATAAGTCCACCATTCAATATTAGTGGGAAATCACACATGTGCCGAATATGCATAGGTATGTTTACTAGCTAATTAACCCATATATGCAATAAGTTGGGTGTGTCAACATATTTTATGTTTATATCACTTTTAATTTAATAATTGGTTTCTGTAAATCTTTAGATTTTCAAATATTTCACATAGAATACGGAGGGAGGTATTTCTTGTTAGATTTTGCCTAATTGAGTTGAATTCGAGTGCTTAAAGTCAGACAACGTTATCTACAAAAAAGTTTTTTTTTTTTTTTTGAGATAACGTTATTTTACATTTATGGCTACATGATAGTCAAACAACGTTATGTCAATCTTTTCTAATTTCTTATTAAATCGTCAGTAAAGTTTAACGCTAACTACATAAGTTACCCTTGCTTTCATATTTTTTTAAAACTATCCCTATAAATTTTAACATCATCATAAGCAAGATAAATGTACAATACACAATAAATTATAAAATATTAACATTATGTTTTAAATAAACATATCCCTTGTTGAGTTACAAGAATCTAAAATAACGATTTTTGGCTCTCCTGTAAAGTTGCACTTTTGTAGATAGTGTTGTTTGACACTAAGCCCTCGAATTGACAAAAGATGAAATCTACAATGAATCAGGGGAATCAGTGCAACAAGTTAGAAAGAATTGTGGTGATTATTCATATAAGCTGCGCCCACTTTAACAAATCTCCACCCGGTGCAAAGGGTGGAGGTAGGCTGTTAAGATCTGACATAAATAGTGCACACTAAACTTTGTCAAACATACTTATTTGTTTTCATTGACCTGAGGAATACAAATTGACCGTCTGCAAATTGGTCAGTTTTTACAATAAAATTAAACCTTGCTTAAACGAAACCATCATAATATAGATTGTTTATTTCTGTGTTGATAGTAATTGACGTCATAGATTATAAGACACACATTGAATTCAGTGACACCAAAATTGGAAAAAAAATACTAAAATTTAAGTCAAAAACACGTCACAAGTATATTTGTTTTTACTGATTTGGAAGGGAGCTAAAAATTACCGGTATCTAACTGACAAAATGCTTTTTTTGGATATGAGTTCAGCATAATATCTGTTTTTGCTTAAAATATGCAAAAACCCATAATCCATACGCTCCTGTCAAGAATCTCGGTAACCGACTTGCAATAAAATCATACTTACGCAGGATGACGAAAAAGAGCCTGGTGGCGACTTGTTTCTTGGACAGACCGTAGGCCGGGTTGAATTCTCTCTCGACGATATCTTCCAATCTGAGCGGATGAACGCCGTCCTCCTTGGCTCTCATAACCATCATCAAGATCTTGGCCGGACTCCACAACTCTCTGAATGATACAAATTTAAGGACATTTTAGTGAAATAATATGTAAAATCGCAGGGTTTCAGACAATTTATACAGTAGCAAACGTCTAATAAATAAAACAAGATTTATCAAATGTTAGTACACTCCCAATTATCCGTGCACGAACAACGATATAATAGCTCATTAGAAAATCATTAAAATATGCGCTGCAAACAAACCAAAATCGCAGATTTTCTTAATACATAATGAGTATTAAACATGTTAAAATATTTGTCTGCATTAAAAATGTATTAGGTATTATGTAATACCATACTTAGTTGGGATTACCCATATTTTTGTTTATCCGTGCCGCCTCTCCCCACCATTAGCTCGGATAATCGGGAGTCTACTGTACATAAATATATACTGTTACCAATAGTTAAATGTGATTACAATACCAGACGAATGTGTCAATGCAAACGTTTGATGTTTTTAATTAACTATTTCTTTTATTCAACGAGTAATTCACAAGATTTAAGAATGTACTATTCTAATTATTGAACATACATAATTTTGAAAAACACTTCTGAGAAAATATATTATAACCAATAGAAAAAATCCTAAGAGAAGAATGCTGATGAGCAGGTATTTAAAAAAAAGGCCAATAGTTAAAATATGTCGCAATTAGTTCGTCGCCTTGTAGCATAGAGGGTAATGTGCGGACGGGGCGTAAACCCAAGAGATGCAGAGTTTGATTCCCTGCCGGGGTAGCTTACTTTTTTCAAAAAAGATTTTTTTCTATTGGTTATAATATATTTTCTCAGAAGCGTTTTTCAAAATTATGTATGTTTGAGGTTTTGTTTCCTTATAAAATAAAACTAACTGTACACTGGACTGTCTTGTCTGATCGAGCTATGTAGTTTTGAATGTGAAATAAAATGTCCTTGACGTCCATGTTTAAAGTCAGTCGTAGAATATAAAAAATGACGATAAATATAAACGAATTTATCTGACGAACGGAGCTGAATATTTGAAACCAATAGCTTCAATTCGAGGGCTTAGTGTCAAACAACACTATCTACAAAAGTGCAACTTTACAGGAGAGCCAAAAATCGTTATTTTAGATTCTTGTAACTTAACAAGGGAAATGTTTATTTAAAACCTAATGTTAATATTTTATAATTCATTGTGTATTGTACATTTATCTTGCTTATGATGATGTTAAAATTTATAGGGATAGTTTTAAAAAAATATGAAAACAAGGATAACTTATGTAATTAGCGTTAAACTTTACTGACGATTTAATAAGAAATTAGAAAAGATTGACATAACGTTGTTTGACTATCATGTAGCCGTAAATGTAAAATATCGTTATCTCAAAAAAAAAAAAAAAAACACTTTTTTGTAGATAACGTTGTCTGACTTTAAGCACTCGAATTGTTCTTTGGGGTTCCTCACACACAACAATCTGCTAGTGTATAGTGTAATAATGACAAATTGAACTTACTCCAACGTGATTTTTCTTTGGTTTATCACGACGTTGCCACCGAGAGACACCGGAGTCCTGTCAATGCTGCCATTGGCCGTTGATGAGCCAGTTAGGGTCAATCGCTCTTCCTTCACCAGCAGGCCACCACCGTCTCGCAGTAGGGTGTTTTCGTGTATCTGCACGACAGTGGTGGGTGACGGAATGTCCGTGGGGCATTGGTAGGACCACTCGAGCCCCAGAGGAAGGTTGGGCTGTTCAAACGGGTTCACTGTGGACGCCGGGGTCCTGTTATCGCTGCGATTGGCCGTAGAAGAGCCAGTCTTTTTCTTCACCACCTGAGGAGGGGTGGGCTGTTCAGACCGGTTCACTGTGGACGCCGGGGTCCCTCGTGCTCTAGCAGACTGAAATATTAGGATTGATTATTATGTTATCATTAAGAGGTCTTTGCTAAAATGTGTATATTCCAAATATTATTAACATGAACAGACACCTATTAGCCACTTTCCTTTTTGAAGAACTTACGAGTATGTATATCAGTTGTTCATAAAAATCAGTAAGTTGACCAGTGAAAAACTAAACAATTTTTTTAATGAAAAGTTGAAAAAAAATCCTATTAATGTCAGAATATCAGCCAGCATGCATTAAAACTACTGCAGAAAATCATGCCACGTGACATTGCCACACATTTTTTACAAACTGTGATTCAAGATAATATAATACGTATATTGCTTAGTTTCCACTTCTAAGATGACGCAATTATACTGCCGGCATCATCCAAATTTAGGATTGTTTTGAAGGAAGGTTTTGTGGTTTTAATTGTGATAAATAATCCTACTATAACCAGTGGGGGGGGATGCTCATCGTATACCAGGCCTGGACAAACTACGGCCAAAAAACTGTTGAAAAAAACGTTTCGTTTTTCTCATTAATTTGTTGGCTATTAGAGAATCATTCATTTTTTAATGTTGAAATTCCTTTTTCATGATAACAAATAATGTATGTGTGGGCGCTCACCATGATATCGTCAAAGTTGTTAATCTATTCAAGTACAATACATTGTAGAAACCAAAGTATGTTTAAGCATTTCGATAATATTGTAAACAGGCATCAAGCATTGCAGTCTACTGATTGAGCAAGAGGTCAAAACCCTAAAGCAATTTACCGATAACAATATTATTAGATTTGCATTTTAAATATTAGCATTTTGCAACATAGTCGAAACGACAATGTGTGCCAAGTAGCCCGTTTTCCGGATAACATATTAATTGCATAGGCCTTTACTTGAAGTGATTGACATCAGATTATGAACTCAAGTGCGACAATCGCACACAAATCATTCTTAACGTTGTCACCTCCGAAAGGGGGGGGGGGTAGGTATTTGCGCTGGACCCCCCTGATGATGAATGATATCGTCTGCTTCTTCTTTCGGGAACATGTTTATGTTGATTGACAACGCGGAAGTACAGGCGAAAACAGGGCGTTTATTGTTCGGAATATAAATACAATAAAGTACAGCGTACAAAATATTTAACAAAAATTATTTAAAAAAAAAAATTAAATTTAAAATGGCGGTGACGCCGGGAGCGCGGCGCCACAGCCGACGTCCGCAGAGACCAAAACCCGAATGACCCTAATAGGGGCTGGTAGGGCAGAGTAGTAGTAAACAATTCACAATTTTATTATTCTATCTCTGAAAAATGACAAAAACAGCCTCTGGCATATGTACCTGGCTTGTAAGTAGGTACCTCAGGTCTCATATTTCAGACCTTTTCTAGGTACATGCTTTGGAAAGGGGCTGTGAATTTCTTGGAATTATTACTACCTTCTGCATTTCTTTGCTTGTTAGCTACATATTTTGAAATATTTGAACTAGGTACAAATACATATTTTTTTAAAGTAATCTCAAATCAGATATTCTAGGTGCTAGGTACATTGTATGGCTGGGAACTTTGCTTCCAATATTGGTCAAAATTGGATGAAATAATGTAGGTAATAATATTAAAAAAATGATATTAATAATTATTACTATTTGCTTACGGGCTAGAAATTTGCCTCGCAGTCGATCTGTTCATGTTTGCATGAATCAGCCCAATGATGATTCAGGCCTCATGGCCTTGGATCCTCTGAGGATGCCATGGTTTAGGCGGTATCAACGTAACATCTCTGTCCGATTTGATTTGTAATTTCTGAGAAACGCATTAATTATTCAATTATTTAATTTGTCATTTTTGTACGACATTACATTCCTTTGCAAGCAAAATTTCAAATCAGTAATACGAGAAAGCATTTGTCTCTACCAGCTGTTCGTAGTAGCCATTTAAATAATAACCTTGTCTGTACTTAATTTATAGTGGAAGATAAAATGACAGGGTATTTACTTTTTTTCCTCGTAACATCATTCTGTATTTGTCATTTGAGTCAACCAACCTACCGTGACCTCCTTTATCGTTCCTATGTATGAATAAAAATGTTATTTTACTTGCGGCCCGCCCTTCATTTTCCATTTCTAATGAGGCCCTTCATCGAAAAACTTTGCCCAGGCTTGTCGTACACGCATGGCTAATTGAAATAAAAGAAGTCAAACCTCTCTTTCAACTGGGAATATGTCATTTGTCGTGTCAGTGTCCGACCGCTTGACGAGGCTCTTCTTGAACAAGGTGGATTGGCGTTGGGAGTATATCGGATGGACGTTCTTCTTCATGACTCTCGTCGCCGTCGTCGGGCTGGTGAGCAGCAGCTGACTGGTCAGACGAATGGGCAGAACGGTGAGATCCTGACGGGAAGTCAACTGGAGGGAAAAATTGCAACGTTACCACATAGTATAGAAATAAAGTATAATGCGGTTATACCTCAGTTGATCAGCTCTAGTTGATAAGAAGAGGTGTAGTTTTAATTAAAAAATGGTAAGATACGGTGGACATCAATGTCATGGCGTTGTATGCGATTACAGTACTACGCCCAGTGGTGGCCGGTGATTTTTTGGATTGTAATTTTTGAGGGTGAACTGGAAACTTACCTTATTGGAAAATTAAATCTATTCCGCGTTGTTTTTGATTTGACAAAACGTTATTGACGTTTGGGAAAATATCTGTATATTTTTTATTTTTAATGACACATGATGCGAGTTACTTAAATCTTTATTGGATTAGTTTTATGAAACGATTGTATCTCTTATAGTAGATAAATACCTCTTACTTTTAACGGAAGCCATCTTATTCTATATAAGTACATTAGGTATCTTTAGCAATTTTTACACTGTATGAATAATGATTATTATGAAACTGTACTTTGTGAAATAGTATTAAGATTTATAAGCTTATCACTAGAATTCATGAATTAATAATTTTATATTATAAATAACCGACATCAGTTCGCGTTTAGTCAACACACAGAATAATGAAATATTAATTTTCCAGAAATGCGGTACGTAGCAAAATTATTTTTATATTCACTGATTTAAATTAGGTTCATATAATTCAAAATATATTACCGACATTGTAATTCTTACCGATTTTAAATTTAGAAAATAATGAATTTTATTGTTTTTAGTTTTACAGGCATTTTACATTTAAGATTGCAAAATATGATACTAAACATAATTTGCCCGTGAACAGTAAGCTGCAGCGTCTATAATAACAAACCATAATTCAAATCTGTAATTGCTCTCTACTCAGACCAATGTGATGTCATTTTACCCGGTCTGCGCATGATATTCTGGAACTTACGCATGGCGAAAACAATTAGCACGGCTTAAGTCGTTTTACAGGGTAGTCAAACGATCCGTGCGGTTGGACAAGCGCAATTTTATGAACCGGCAAATTGAAGGGGCAGAGGAGGCAGCAAGCAGAAATGACACCAGGAAACTCTTCCGAATCACCCGTGAAGTCTGCGGCGACCACCGACTCCCAGAGCCATTCGTGGTTCCAGTGGAGCAATAGAGTCTGACACAGAATGCGTCAAGAAGATTTGGAAGAATCATTTCTGCGGAGTGCTGAACCGCTCACCCCCTTTGGAACCCCATTGACATATCTGCGGAAGCTTTACTTTTGGACATTCCCCGAGCGACCGACATTTCCGATTGCCCGCCCACGCACACCGAGATAAAATCGGCTGTGAAAAGGCTCAAGAACGGAAAGGCACCGGGGGGAGACGGGATTCATCCTGAATTCCTCAAGTATGGCTTGAGCGCAATCCTGCACCCTATGTTTCATCTGATGACAAAGGTGTGGGAAGAAGAGCGTTGCCCAAGGGACTGGGTGAACGGTAAAATCATCACACTTCTTAAAAAAGGTGACCATCTAAGCTGCGACAATTGCCGAGGCATTACGCTACTCAGTGTTCCGGGAAAGATTTTGGCAAACATCATTTTGATGAGAATAAGGGGCCCAATAATGCACGTCCTCAGGAAAAACCAAGCCGGGTTTCTAACT